>NC_135220.1:6519292-6691792 GCF_052324685.1 Brachyhypopomus gauderio | reverse complement strand
ACTCAGTACAGACTCAGTTATATTGTCTGAATCAAGAAGCAAGAGCTACACTATATTTATTTACATATGAGCTGGGCTTGGCTCCTTAGTTCCAGGGAAAGGAACTCTGAATGCTTCAGCATACCAATACATTTTGAAAAATTCCACGCTCCCTACTTTGTGGGAACAGTTTGGAGCTGGCCCCTTCCTTTTACAACATAACTGTGCACCAATGCACAATGCAAGGTCCATAAAGACATGGATGGCAGAGTCTGGTGTGGATGAACTTGACTGTCCTAAACAGAGTCCTGACCTCAACCTGATGAATTAGAGCAGAGTCAGGCCTTCTTGTCCAACATCAGTATGTGACCTCACAAATGCGTTTTTGGAAGAATGGTAAAAAATCCCCATAAACACACTCCTGAAACTTGTGGACAGCCTAGCCAGAAGAGTTGAAACTGTTCTAGCTGCAATGGGTGGACCAACGAGTGGAAGGTGAGTGAATACTTTTGGCAATATAGTGTATGTGGGGCTATGCAAGGGCTAACAGTGGGACTGTTTTATTTGTGGAACAGAAGTAATGGTATCACAGCTTTTGTATAACTTTATCAATCATGTTTTGCTAGGCAAATACTGATTACAGTGCATTGTAGTACAGTATGGCCACACTGTCACAGACGTGATCTTAATATCGCAGACTGGGTTCTGTGTTTGTTTTATTCTCTCCTGTTATACCTCAGACAGAGAGACAGCTCTCTGGTTATATTAGAGAGTCTATGCTCACACTCTCTTGTGGTTGAATTAGCTGATATTGGTTACTGAGCTTCAGCTGACACTGAAGAGCAGTAATGTACATGTGCTCATTCCTATGTGTATGTTTGAGAGGAGAACTGGACTGCATAGCCTTCTGAAGTGTTCATTGACAATGATAAAGCTAATTCCCATCAGCTGTAGAAGTCCTGCCTTAAACCACCATCACCATCACCATGCTGTCTGTGAGTGTCTGTGTCTGTCTGTGTCTATGTGTGTGTGCGCGCGTGCATGTTTTTATTGCTTAAATATGTTTATTGTGGCTTTTCTTCAGCATTAAGGTTGAACCTTTGTTAGTCTGTGTTGTGTATGGGATCCTCTCTCACACCCACACTGTGGTTGCATGAGGAGGTCTGTGGGTATTCCAGCACTGTGGTCCAGATCCTGACATATCTTTGTCCCTCTCAAAAGATGATCTTGCTCTCAGGGAGTTATACATATATTGGGGCAGGAGAGTAAGGATGTGGTCAAAATGTGGAGGCGGGGCCACAGCATGGACTTGGGAGTGTAAGCAGAAGTGTATCTGCATGTGTTCATTGATTTTACAGACAACAGTATTATATTATATTAATAATCATGTTTCACAATTCAGCACTGATGTGAAGGAAGAGAGACAGATGGATACTGGAGGATGCTGTCTTCTGAACCTCCACCTTCCCTGCTTGCTGGATGTTTTCAAGGTTACACCAGCTAAACTAGAGTGAGCACTTTATGGAGTTTCTCCCCCCTCTCTCTCTCTCTCTCTCTCTCTCTCTCTCTATCAGTGTAATTCCTTGTTCATTGTATCTGCAGGGGAGGGAACCCATCTAGAAGGTTCTTCATTTCTTGTGTGTGTATGAGTGAGAGAGAGAGAGAGAGAGAGAGAGAGAGACAGACAGAGACAGAGAGAGCCTTGAGCCTGTATGGGGTTGGATGATTCATTACAGGGTAGGAAGCAATAAAGTTTGCTTCATGCACCTTCCAGGACTGCTGTCAGTGGTGCTGGCCCAGTGTGTTGAGCATACTGAGTCACAAGGTATATTGTTCTCAGATCAGATGCTTGCATGAGTGAGTCACTGATCATTAACAGGCACTGATAAGGCATTACTATTACCGCGGGAATTACTGCTATCATCATAGGAGAGGATATACTGATCTTAGTACAAGAACAAGGTATCGTATCTAAAGTGAACATGTGCACAAATCTTGATGTGTTTACATCCACTTTGGTGCCTGTATGTGTATCTATTTCACCAGTCATGTAAAACAGCGACCAGATGATGTCACTAACCAAACTCTACTGTTTCTGTCTCTCTATGCCCCCCCTCTCTCTGGCCTCATTTCTGTCCTGTTGCTAGCTTGTTGTCCTTTGGGTTGGATGTCACACTGCACTTTGCCTTGATTCAACAGTCAAAGTGAAAGTCAAAGTCAAATTTATTGCTTTTCACAACACATGTTGTGACAAAGAAGCTTTACAATCGTATGGGTCCAGATCCCTAATGAGCAAGCCAAGGCGACAGTGGCAAGGAAAAACTCCCTATGATGGTGGGGATTAGGAACAAACCTCAGGAGGACCAAGACAGTGATAGCATCACTACCAAAATACCAGACTGACCCCTCCAAACCTTCCTGGGAGGATAGAGGTTATTTTAAATGAAAGGAGTGTTTCTTTTAAGTTATATTAAAACAGGCCAGGCTTAACTGAGAATGCAATGGAGATACATGGCATCATTGTGGGGTTTACATAGCAACATAGTGGGCTCAAATGAATGTTTGCAAGCCAAGCAGGGTGCCAGGAATCAGAATGCATTCCATCCCCTGGTACATTAGATCATGGACGTAATTTTGATTTCAAAAGTGGGGGGGGCATGGATTCGTCGCTATTTAAATATTTGGTTTTAACCGTAAAAACTGGGGGGGACCAAAGCCGGCTTTTGAAAAAGTCCCATCTCCCCCCAAAATTACGTCCGTGCATTAGATGCATGTGCTTTTGTGGCACTCATAAATCCAGAAGCACTGTGTGACAGTCTAAACCAGTACAGAGGCAGGACACACAGAATCATGCGTGTATCTGTGGAATATTTAACACACACAACCACACGTGTCCTTACTGGCTGGTGTTCTTCATTCACAAATGCAGTTTGAGAGGGTTTAAAATTGCCATAGAAAAGGATTTCAATAAAGACCTTCTCTTGCCTTCAGGTCATCCCATAAATACAAAACACTTTCCCTTGGTTAGTTCTTGGAAGGAAATGTCAGGAATATCTGTTTTTGGAACGGCAACCCTTCGAGTTTTTGTTTTTGTGCACCTGGAGGTTCATGTTGGTGAGGGTGATTACTAGTGATGTAACGGATCTCGGATTATCCGTGATCCGTACGGATCACACCCCACGGATCGGTACACAGGTGAACCGCGGATCAGTTGCCAAAAGTTTAACCATAACCTTGTGGAATCCATTTTTGTAATTATCACATAGTTAAAATTATGAATTTCTAAATCTCGACGCGTATATGCATTGTAAATAGGCCTACATAAACAAAGCCGCTGGGTGTCACGTGATGGCAGCGTGTTCTAAACAGTCAGTTAAGAGTCATCATGGATGCTAGAGGAGAAGAAGAGCTTGAAAAGCCTCTCGGATCATTTAAATCACACGTATGGAAGCATTTCGGTTTCCCTGTAACATATACTGATGGCGGAGAAAGGGTGGTGGACAAAACCGTAACCGTATGTAAGCATTGTGGCACGAGAAAGCCGTATGACCACGGCAATACGTCGAGCATGGCCACACATTTAAAGCGGCATCACCCAGGTGTGTCAGAGACGAAGCGAGTAGCTAAGACACAACAACAACTTCTTACCACAGCATTTAAGCAGCCGCTGCAGACATGAGGCCATACTCCGTTGTGGAAAACAAAGGGTTTAAAAATATGGTGAAAGTGCTTGAGCCACGTTACGAAATCCCCTCGCGCATACACTTCAGTACAAAGATCGTGCCAGATCTTTATGAACAAGAAAAGATCAAACTTGTCAACGAATTATCCAAGACATCTTTCTTTAATTTAACAAGTGAGTTTTGACTATTGTATTTTGATTATTTTATTGAAACATTAAAAATCTTGGATGTTGTTTTCATTTAAGACATGGGGAAAAGTTTCATGCTTTTAGTTTTCTTAATATTCTTTCAGTATTAATAAATGAAAAAGTAGGTTAAATTTGTCTGTCTTTTTTATGCTGATCCGAAAAATGATCCGATCTCAAAAACCGTGAAACTAGCCGATCCGTGAGATTTGTGATCCGTTACACCCCTAGTGATTACTGTTCTCCTGCTGCTTGACTTCTGTGCCCCTAGAGGGCGCTGAAGTGACATGTGCCTTTGGCCACAGGTTGGTGTTTCTTCTGTTGACCGTCTGATTGCTGCTGCTTCCCCAGTTGATGCTGTGTGGAGGATTTATAGAATGTGTGTGTGGAGTGTTGGATTTTTATTAATACTCAGGTGCTGGAAAGCCATAAATCTTTTGTTTATTCTGCCAAACAGAATGGGCAGTCTTGCAGTCTTCTGAAATAGAGAGAGGGAGTGGAAAAGAGGGAAAGAGATGGAAGCAAAAGTCAAAGGGAGGATAGGGGAGTCCAGTTTCTCACCATACACCACAGACAGGGCTATGCTGTACACATGGCTACACTGTACACAGGGCTATACTGTAAACTGTACACAGGGCTACACCATACACAGGGCTACATTGTACACTGTACACAGGGCGTCTCCAGGCCACAGCACACACACAGTGCTCAGAGGGCTGCATCAGAGGCTTTATTCTGGGGGAGCACAGGACACAACTACTGCTTCACGCTGCATAATTCTTTTGAAAATCTCGTTCTCACTGTGTCAAATTTATCATTAACCAACAAAGTGACAATCGTTCATGTTAATTTTTTTTTTTTAATTATTAAGCCTTTATTTAACCAGGTAAAATCCCATTGAGAGCACAGATCTCTTTTACAACAGGAATCCTGGAGTGTAAATGGTGAAATTCTAAGTTAGAAGTATATAGATTAACATGGAAAAACATCCTTATTTAATATAAGCATGCCGTCCATACGGCAAAATCCTCATACTTATCAGCTTTAATAGAAAAATTAAAAAACAATCTAAGACTCCTATTTAAAATAGTATCTAGCCTATAGCCTGTATCTAGCCTAACTAGGAATCATGACCAAATCAAATACCTAATCCTGCAGGAGAGCAGCAGTGACAGTTTTATGAAATTCTTTAATGATAAGATTGATAAAATTAGAGAAAAAATTGTCATGCTATCTCAGACCCTATCAGCCTGCAAATGCACTCTGACAGCTGTCTGGTCAGCCCTGGTGCTCTTTTGGACTTCTTTTCCCCAATGGGTCGTGAGGAGCTTATTTGATTTTTAAAATCTGCCAAACCCTCCACATGCATAGTAGATGCCGTACCAACTCATCTACTCTACTAAGAATTACTGCACTGTAACTTTGATTACTATATTTAACTATGCTCTGAGCCTAGGCTACATCCCCAAATCACTTAAAAATCATCAAGCTTTTAATAAAATAAACCTGGTCTTAATCCCCAGGAACTGCCCAACTCTAGGCCAATCTCTAATATGTCGTTCATTTCCAAAATTCCAGAGAAAGTAGTTTTTTCGGAACTCTCTTCCTTCTTACGGATAGAACATGTCCTAGAGTTATTTCAGTCTGGATTTCGACCCCACCAGTGCACTGAAACTGCACTGACTAAAGTAGTAAATTATCTGTTAATATTGTCTTATAAAGGACACATTTCTTTTTTTACTGTTAGACCTTAGTGCTGCTTTGAACACAAATTGATCACAACATTCTACTGAATAGGCTGGAGACACTCATTGGCCCCCAATTACAATATTGAGAGTGTGTGTAACCAATACCAACCATATATGCACACATACACTCACACACATACATCAGGAGACTGGACCAACCTCTGTCCCAGACACACATACACATGTGCACCTACTCTCACATACACACAAACACATGCACACACATGTGATGAGTGACAATGTCCTTCTTTATTCAGACCAATTCTGTTTGTGATATTAATTGATTGTTGCCTGGTGTGGACTATTGGGAGGGAAGGAGTCTGGACGTTTGTCTCTATTAATAGGTAAAGAAGACAAGGGAATGGGGTGTGCGTTTTATAGGATGTATCCATTGGATGGATTGAGAAAGGGCAGTCGGCGGGCATCGGGATACGCCCTAGTGACATTGTGGGAGCGAGGAGTCCATGGGTAATGCCGTTGGCTGAGATTACCGGAGTGTTTGCTGTGTACCGCTTCACTGGGAGTAGGTGTGGCTTCCTCCCAGGCAAAGCGTGAGTATACTCTACGAGGTAAACAGAGATTGGGAACTTGCTGCTTTCATGACTCTTGTGGGCTGTAGCTATTTGACCGAGTACTGCTCCAGTTCTCCTGTGTTTCAGGGACCAACTGGATTGGTTGTGGACTCCTCGTCGCCCCCTATCCTGGATTTTATTGTTTTATCTATGTATTGTGTTATGTGGACTGTCCCCTCTGGTGGTTGCCGGTAGACACAGTGTGTGATTTGCGATGTTGGTTACATTTTATTGGCAACGGGGTTCGTGTTTTTTGGTTCTTTTAGTTTGTTGTGTGGGTTTCTAATTTTGGTGGGTTGTCAGGCATCATTCATCGTGAGGGCAGTTCAAGTGTTTTTTGGATATTGTAATAAATATTTGAATTATACAATAGTGGTGTGATTGCTCACCACCTGATCTGGGACCTGCGGGTGAATTCGGTATATTTCATTAAGAGTTTCTAGGGCTCTCTTTCGTCCTAGGTGGCATAGTTGGGGTTAACATGGCACTTCCAGATTGGATAGGTCACACACACACACACACACACACACACACACACACACACACACACACACACACACACATGCATACACACGCATATACACACGCACACACACACACCCCCGCACTCACACACATACACCTTGCCAGGAGACTGGACCAACCTCTGTCCTGAGAGAGACACTGGTCCCACACACACACACACACACACACACCTTCGTGCTCACACAAATACATATACACACACCCATTCGCATACACACACACACACACACACACACACACACACACACACACACACACACACACACACACACACACAAATACATGCAGGCTTACGCCATCACATACACATCCACACAGACACATACACAACTTCTTTTTCTCTAACACGGTCTCCAGTTTTGTGCATCTCCACTCTCCATCCAAATCTCTCTCTCTACCTGTCACTGTATCTCTTTGTCCAGTTCTGTCCAACACTGATTTTTTATTGTTAAAAATTAGTGTAAATTGATCAATTATTAAAACATAAATGTGTTGTTAGTTCTTATGAAAGAATATGATAACAAAGGTGAGTAATTCTCTTAAAATCGTTGATTCCTTGCCACACTGGTTGTCCTTTAAACTGTGACAGCATGCCACAAATCTCTTCTTTCCTCTGCCCAAAATAGATAGCAGTTGAATAGTGTGTGTGCTCCTGAGACTCAGGGAGATGCTACACATTTTCTCCCAGCATATGTTTGTAACTGAGCTGTATCCGTTCAGATGTGTTTGTAACTGTGCTGTTTTCCTTCAGTGCTGTATCCATTCAGATGTGTTTGTCTCTGTCTTTATTTTGAACCGGGGGGGTGAGTGTAAATTGTTGAGGGGGGGGGACATACCGGGTGGGGGGGGGGGGGGGGGGGGGGGTTGTAAAATGGACACAAATTAAGTATTATATCGCGATCGATCGATCGATCGCCAGTGGTTGGCGCCAAAGCAAACTAGTAGCTCATTGAATCATGGATCAGAGGTAAATAAGCTACATTTTTTTTCAGCATGAGAAATCGGATGTGTGGCGTGTGAGTGTGTCAAGACAGTGAAATACGTGTGTCTCACACTCAATGCGTGAGAGTTGGCAACCCTGTACAGTTTTAGAAACCATTAACTAATGTAGCCTGTCTTTGGTGCACTAAACCTTAAGTACATTTTCTGTCTTACACTCATCTAGCTATACACTTTTAAAAACACTAAACACAATTCCCTACATTAGACAGATCATTCAAAATGCAAACCCAAAATACTGCCCTGCCATTGTCACACCCATGTACCAATTACTAAGTCTTAAAGTGTGAAAATAATTCTGGGTAAATTTTACAAATCTGAGCCAATTTAGAATTGGAGCTCTATAAAGAGGCTGATGAGGATGAGTACCATATACCATACTATTGAACTCACAAAACTGAACTGTGTATTTCACTGTACTTTTGTAGTGTAGTACTATATCAGCAATTATGGTAATGCTTCTTTTCATGCTTAAAAACAAACACCTTCATGTTTCTGAGGAACTGCTAGACTACTCCTTACTGGAGGAAGGCACAGTATACTCACTCCCCATACAGAGATATAGGGGTATTCTTCCGACAAAATGATTTACGACCTTAGCCTCAAAATAAACCCCCCCCATCACGTGACATTGTCAATCACCCGTCATCATGTCAATACATCAATCAACATCATGTCAATCAACGTCAATACGTCAATCAACGTCATCATGTCAATCAACGTCATCTTGTTGATCAAAGTGTATTAAGCATTAAACAATATGATTTATTATGTTTTTAAATTAACTTAAAAAAATTATTCTTTGATCTTGACTCTCCGGCTCTCGCAGAGTGCAGAGCTCTATAACATCAAAGCGTATTATGCTTAAAACTTTATTTTGATCTTCTTTGATCTTGACTTTCTGGCTCTCACAGAGTGAGATGGTACCCGTCAAAAATGATTTACAATCGACGTTCTCCTCACAAAAGTTTTATCTTTTAATGAGTACGAATGGAAAGGACACAGGGGTCCGTACCACGTTTTCAACATCTGAGCTGGTATGGTCATTGAGGGAGAAGTAGACCTCCATTTGTCTCACTCACGTAAACACTCGACTCCTGGTGCAGGTGTTGGGAAAGATGTTGAGGTGAAGTTTGGGCATCTCAACTGGTACCACATGCTAAAGTATTTCACCATGGTCAATAATTTGTTCAAGATTATGGTGGATAACATAGGTATAGAATCTATTAAGATTAATCTGTACGGCATGTTTGAGGCAAACGTTTACCGCCCGAGCAAAGAAGAAAGTGACGGGTCTCTGCAGCAAATCGTCAAGGATTCCTACAAAGAAGACTCCTCCCACTCCTCATCTTCTGATATAAATGAGCTAACAATAGCCGAGCAAGACTCTACAGTCATCATCATGATGAGCCTAGAAGAGGATCTCGCGACGTCTCCTAAGTTGAGCTATGACGACGAACTGCCTCTTTCAGGTCCTTAAGATAAGAGAACATACACCTGAAACGTGCTCATTCGAAAAAAATTGTTGTCAGCACGAAGGTGCTAAAGACCTTCAAGCTGTGATCGGAAGCCTGCTGGACGGATTTATTGATAAGGATATTAAGGAACAAAGAAGTTGCTCTATCGATCACCCGAGTCAACGTCAACCCCAATGCCTGAGTGACCCTGATGAGAGCAATTTCTGTCTCAACCTACACAAGCTGATTAAGAAAGTGCTCAAGCCGTGGTTCCTGCAAACGGTGACCATAGCGTTGAATATGTGCAGTATCTCAAAACCACCACTTCACAGTAAGATCTCTGCGATTACTGAGGTGATGATGGAGCTAAAACACAAAAGTAACATCAAATCCGCTCTGAGAGAGATTAAAGATTAGGGGTGTGTTTAAAAATCGATTTTTCAATTCAAATTGATCTTCATTTGAATGATTCGATATTGATTTATTAAACCTGAGATCGATCTTTAGAATTGGCTAATTTTCCCCGCATATGCGTACCGTTTTAATGTCTCGCGTTTTATATGACGTGACGTGCTTGAACTCCACCTTGTTTAGGTGTATGAACCCTGCAAACATGACTTTATTCATTGCGCTGTTTCAAAATTCGAGAGGTGCATGACCTGGCGAAGCTACAGGGCACGGGCGGAGCCACCGCGATTACGTTGTTTTCGGTGCGCGGACCCTCACGCTGGTCGCGACGCACCAAGTATAAAGCTGTGAAGTTTTCTCAACAGCTGGCAATATTGTTACTGCACAAAGGAGCTGTCTCACTCCTCAACATATTGATCAGCTCATTTTCTTGCAGAAAAATTTGACAATCTCCAAGATGTCAGAAAGCAGTTATGAATAAATCTTAGTTTTTGGACCTTAATGTTTACAATATTCAGAACTATGTTCATAAATGTTTTTGTTACATGTAAAAAAAAAACTAAATTTGCACTTTAAAGGGCTGTTCAAAACCGCTTTCAATGCCTTTTCTGGTAAAGGAGCTATGTGGAAGTGTGTGCATTAATTGATATAAAAACACTAATATCACAGTATAAACACTAATATCTTAATACATTTTAATAAAGTTTGAGTGTTCCTTGTATCATTACAACATTTTACATTCAAACTACACTTTTTATTGTAACTTATTGTAAATTTCCCTACAAGAATCGATATTGAATCGAATCAAAAATCGAATTGAATCGGGACCTTGTGAATCGGAATCGAATCGAACTGGGAAATCAGTGGTGATACCCACTCCTATTAAAGATCAAAGTCAGGATCTTTGTTCCACAACACCGACTACGTCAGAGCGTACGATCTTGCTGATGAAAGCGTGAGTTTATCTACATTAGAAAAACTGATGTGTGCAGTATGGGAATCTAGCAGCCGTTGGAGTTCTCTGATCTCCGAAGCCGATAATACTAGTTATCCGGCGCATATGTATATAGCTATGTATATTTGAAAAACCCTTTGTATGCGATGCTCATCTATTATGCATTTTCACCTATGTAAACGATGTGTGTGTAAAGATGAAAAGGTTGATGTAAAATAAGCCTTTGAGCGTATACTTTAATTATTAATTGAACATAACATTAATGTAATCTCTTTTACCAAAAGTTTGTTAGTAAAACCATGAAACATTGTATTTGCTGCATCATTATATTCGGATCAACATGATCGAATGTCTTCTGAAAAAATTTACTATAACCCCTCAAACCCTGGGTCTTACAGAGGCGTAGTAGGTCTGCAAAGGAGCATTGCAGAGAAAACCGGTAAAAAGGCTGATGCTAACAAAGTCAAAATCTGGCACAGGATGCGTACACTCTACACTCTACTCTGCATCCCCCGGTCTCTGGGAAATTTAAAAGAAACAGAGTAGTTGTAAAGCACATAGACAAGCAATAGCAAGCTGATCTGGTAGACTATCCAAATACGCGTGGGTACATATCCTGAGCCTTCGATTTGATTCTGAAGGAAGGTAGAGTTCCTAAAAAATTTCAGATCAATGATGGGAAAGAATTCTTTAACAACAGATTCCAGACATTAATAAAAATCAAGAACATTGTTCACTTTGAGAAAGTACATAGACGTGGTGCAAGACCTGGTTCATGCCTACAACCACTGCTATCACCGCAGCATCAAAATTAAGTTTTTAAAACCTTGTATGGATTGTTTCGAGAGAGCAGGGACAATAAAAATTGAGTTTCAAGTTTAAAGTCGGCGATACCATTAGAATTTTGCGATTTCGCATGAAAGGATATATGTAGAACTTTACAGATATTTTACCATTTCTGAACGAATAGGGAGAGATCCTCCCGTATACAAACTGCAAGATTATGACGGAGAGAATTTACAAGGAACCTTTTACGAACAGGAGCTGCAAAAGATTATACTCAGTAAAGATAAAGGTTTTAAAATAGAAAAGATTATATCTGAAAAGGAGCTGAAAGAAGATTTGTTTGGTCAAGTGGGTCGGATGGACAGACAAGTTTAACTCTTGGATTCCTGCAGAGTAAGTCTGCGACATTGTGAAAGGATAAAAGGAAGCATCCAAAGACATATACCCTGATAAGAGAATTTTGTGCTAGAGGACGCATTTCTTAAAACATATAGAGTTGTCTGGTGAGTATGAGGTAGCTCTCACAGAGGTGCAATATCCTAATGCGTGGTTCATTCTGCACGAGGAGGCTAGCAAGGAAAGTACCTTTGTAGTTAGACCGTTAGATGGTGAGAACAAGCCATTTACATTTTCTATTGCGCAAGGGTATTATAACGGTATTGAACACATCTTTAAATATTAAAGATTAATATTAAATTATTAATTAAATATTTAGACCCCGGACTAAAGTTAGAATTCCATCCATTAAAAACCAAACTCCGTCTTACAACCTCCAAACCTTATTCTTTACGGGTTAGAAGAACCCTTTCGCTTATTCTTGGGCTGGGATCCAAACGCCTCATGCATGAAGGAGGCACCCTACCCTAAGGACCTTCGAGGGGGGGTTTACACATTGTTCATGTAAACCGATATTATACAATATCAGAGAGTCGGGGACAACTATGTGCCGCTGCTGAGATGCATACATATAGGGGGGAAAAAACACGATTGATATTTTCACAGTGCCTTAAACAGAAGATATGTGTAGCATATATGAGGTATGAGATATACTATCGTCCTCACCAGCGGGTAAGCTACAGGACCAGTTCTAGGATTGTAAAGGGTGGTAAAACTCAGAACACCAGAGACGATAAATATTGGCTTCAATAAGTGAGCTTCAATTTTGTATTTGAAAGGAATTTACAATAACAATAGGCACAAGATAACTAATTGAGGTAACCCAACCTTTGTCCTGCAGAGTAAACCCCTTCCAGTTACACATTCAAGACTCTTATCAATTTAGATTAAACCTGTTACCTGCTCTTATTTCTTGTCAATGTCCTTTTAACTAGCTTTTAAGTGGCCTCCTTATGTTCTGTCTCTAACCCAGCTAAGTCTCAACTTATTCTGCCATTTTCTTTCCCTACTAGTATCCATAAAGCTTGTTCTATTCCATAATGTGTCTGCCAATTCCTGTGTATGTATCCCACAGAGCTCATAGATACCATCATAGCCATCACAACACCAAGAACCTAATTTACCCACAATGTTCACCACAAACTCCAATCACAGTGACTGGAGGACTCTGGAATTGCCAATCTGCTGTCCAGAAGGCTGACCATCTCAGCTCTTGCATCCCTCCACTCGCTACACTTCTTGGCTCTGACCGAAACCTGGATCACTCTAGAGAACTCTGCAACTCCAGCAGCTCTGTCCTCTGCCTTCTCATTCACTCATTCCCCATGACGAAGGGAAGGTGACACAGGTCTACTTCTATCTCCAGAATGGCGTTTCACCCAACTCTCCGTTTCAGCTCTTTCAATTTCTTCCTTTGAGTTCCATGCTATGACTGTATCCTACCTCACTATTCTTCACATCATTGTGATTTATTGCCCTCCAGGTTTCCTTGAGAACTTCATTGATGAACTTAATACCCTTCTTAGTCAATTCACCATTGAAGCAAACCCATTAATTTTCCTTGGAGACTTCAACCTTCCACCCAACAAGCTTCATTCATCTTGCATCCTACCATTGCTGACGTCATTTGACCCAAATTTGCGCTCCATCAATCCCTCAACCCTTGCTGCCACTATTTTGTCCTCCCTTCCTCATCAGAATTGTCTGTCTTCTCTCTCACTGGACACAATTACTGATACTTTCTTCTCTACACTCTCTTCATCCACCAATCTTCTGTGTCCTCCCTCCTCCAGGTTTAAGAGATCTGTTCCATCCACCCCCTGGCTAAATGAAGTGCTACGTAGCTACAGGAGAGATCAAGGAACTGCAGAGAGGAGGTGGAAGAGAAGTCGTCTAGATTCAGACCTCCGCTCATATCAATCTTTCCTTTCAAAGTTCTCACTGGAAGTCACATCAGCAAAGTCAGCCTAATACAGAAGGAAATTTGAATCATCTGCATCCAATCCACACAAGCTATTCGGCTATTTTTTTATTTTTTTCTATGCGGCTTTTTTAGGAGACCCCTCCTCCATCCTCTCTCACTCCTGAGGATATTGTCATCTTCTTTGAAAAGAAGATTGCAGCAGCCCATCAGTCCTTCTCCCCAGCTCCCAACCTTCCTACTAGTACCTCTAACCCATGGGTTAAAGCAAGAAATTTTCATTTGACTGAAAATTTTTCCTGGCAAAAGACAATGCCAGCAATTACCAAAAATGTGGTGTAGTTGGGACACGGCCTCTTTTGCCTAATTCCACACATTAAACACATTTACAAAGTATACTTATCTATCTGGGGGTCCTCTTCCAGAAAATTATTTAAAGATCAAGTCAAATTTAGTGAATCCTGGTGAGTTTTAAAAGGTATGACGGAGATAAAAAAAACAAACTATGAGAAACTATGTTCACAACTGTTCACACTGTCTTCTAACTGCTTCCAAGTAAACTAACTTGACTTCTATACTGTTTTGGTGATCTCATGCTCAATAAGGTACTTCATTAGACTGTAAAAGATAACAGTTCTGTATCAGTAACAATTTACTGTCTCATTTGGGCATGTTGCTCATTCTTTTTATAAAGACTTCAGAACTGGGGAGTTTTCAGGATTACGCGAATAATGTCCTGTACGCAGTTATCCTATCCTGACGCTGTCCTCCTCGGTCCCAAGCCACATAACCGTGTATTCTTCCGCCGCGCACACCAAACACCAAGTTCCGTTTAGACGCACGGATCAACGTTAAACTTAATTAAGTGAAATATTTATACATATACTCGAAATGATTCGAAATAATTCGCTTTTAATCACATTTAATGGTGGTTTATTTCCAAAACGCCCAATCTTAACGTCTTCACGTTCTCTCATGTTTCGTCCTGGAATTACAAGAGGCTCGTATTTGTTAACGTAAAGAGAACTGTTCAATCAGACAGATATTTGTTGTGAAACTAAGTAGTTACAATTTCAAGCATTTCAAGTAGGCTACTTAGCCTAAATTCCAGCACTTTTCACACGTGAAATAAAAGCAACATTAAAATTCATCAGGTAAATGTTCATTCCCCTGTTTTGCGGGGTATTTCTTTATACTACCAAAGAATGACGCGCCAAATAGCCTCCAGAGTTCGCGCAGGTTTGCGGGAGGTTAATGGAGTCGCGCGCTACGGTCAGGCAGGAGGGGGTGGTCACTTTTCTAGTTATGTCCGAAAATCAGAAGGTGCACCCGCAACTCAATCAAACGACACCGCCGTCATCCATCCAGCGCTGATGAGCGCCAGTAAGAATCATATTTCGACCACAAAACAGATAGCACAGGCGTGTGTGGTTTATTATGATTTGACGGATTTTTTCCCCCAAAAAATCAAATGACGGAAATCCGTCGTAGTGACGGAGAACTTTAACCCATGCTCTAACCCAACACTCAACTCTTTGGCTTCTTTCTCCTCTCTCTCCTCAGACAAGATACATCAACTTCTGACTTCTAGCAATCCTACTACATACCCACTGGATCCAATTCCTTCCAGTCTTTTCCAGAATATGTCAAGAGAACTCCTTCCGTTCATCTCAGCAATCATCAACAACTCCTTAGTTTCGGGTCATGTACCTACCATGTTCAAGATGGAAATGCTGGTACCAATCTTGAAAAAAGCAACACTTGACACCTCTGACATGAACAACTACAGACCGGTATCACTTCTTTCTTTTCTATCAAAAACTCTGGAGCGAGCAATCTATGACCAATTATCTCTCTTCCTCACCCAGAACAAACTCCATGATCCTAATCAGTCTGGCTTCAAACTGGCACAGTCAACAGAAACTGCCATCAAAGCAGTGATCAAGAAGCTCCATGCTGCCAAGGCTAACAAGCTATCATCAGTTTTAATTCTTCTAGATCTTTCTGCAGCCTTTGACATGGTCAACCACAATATCCTCCTCTCTGTTCTTTTTAGCCTCAGTATGACTGGCTCTGCTTGGAAATGGTTCCAGTCATATCTTGAAGACCGTTCCTATCAGGTAACATGGAGAGGATCTACATCCATAAACTTTCCACTGGAGTCCCCCAAGGCTCAGTCCTAGGCCCTCTTCTCTTTATATACTCGTTCCCTTGGTGACATTATTTTGTCTCATGGTTTCTCTTATCATTGCTATGCTGATGACACCCAGCTAATTCTTTCCTTCCCTCATTCTGACACCCAGGTTTCTAGGTGTATCTCAGCATGCTTGGCAGATATTTCTTCATGCTCACCACTTGAAGCTCAACCCTAGCAAAACTGAGCTTCTGTACATTCCAGGAACCCCAAACCCACACAACGACCTCACAGTTTTCTTTGAGAACACCTTGTTAACACTATCAGAAATTGCTCGAAGCATGGATGTAACATTGGACAACGAGTTGTCCTTCTCAACACATGTTTCAAAACTGACCAGATCCTGCAGATTTCTCCTCTGCAACATACAGAGAATATGAACCTTCCTTTCACAGGAAGCTACTCAAGTGCTTGTGAAGTCTTTAGTAATCTCTAAGCTGGACTACTGCAATTCCCTACTTGCAGGTCTTCCTCTATGGGTCATCAGACCTCTACAACTAATCTCCCCAAGTTCTCACATGTGACTTCTCTGCTATGCTCTCTCCACTGGCTTCCAGTAGCGGCACGCATCAGATATAAAACCTTGATGCTTGCTTACAAAGCCAAAAATGGACTGCCCCCCCCCTACATGATGTCCATGGTAAAAAGCCGATTCGTACAGTGAACACTCAGAACCTCAAGCTTGACTCGACTCGAAACACCATGCTTAAAGTCTCATGGAAGACAAATGTCTTCCTTGTCTGGACAAATGTCTATGTCTGTCTATGGTTATTTGTGCTTCTTAGCAAATGTCTAACTTGCAAAACACTAGGTAATGACATTGACTTCTGTACTTTAGTAGTAGTCTGACTCAATGATATCTTGAATTCTGGCCTATCCATACTATTACCTAGGATGAATTCTGTGATCAGATGCAAAGCACTTTGTAAGTCGCTCTGGATAAGAGCATCTGCTAAATGCCGTAAATGTAAATGTTGGTTGAACAGAAATCCCAAGTTTACTTTACGTTACTGATCGAATTAACTGTCTACAGGTTTAGTGTATATGGGTAAATTGGGCTACTCTCAAAAGCGACTGGTTATTAATATCTTACTCTTTAAAGCAACTGTATACTAGATACTTTACACCAGCGTATGAAAATTCCCCTTGGAAAGAAATATTTCACAATATTTCCATCACATAACCTGTAATGTATGGCATACAGTAGACTGGAATACTGTTACTTTAAGAGATGGGAGCGCTGCAAGGGGTTCTGGGGAAAACGCTGTACTGTAAGGGAGTCTGTAGTAATAAAGCGCGCGGTGTAAAAGCCAATACGGAGTCGTCGTCTTCTTATGTCTCGTAAGACAAGTACGGACATTACATGGTGTCAGAAGTTAAAGTTGTTCGAGTATAAAGGAAAGTTAAATCATGGCGAAGTTTAATCCACCGAGCGAATTCAAGTTTGATCGGCCTGCGGATTGGCCGGAGTGGAAACAGAGATTTTCGCGCTATCGGTTAGCAACTAAGCTAAATAAGGACAATGGAGAAATACAAGTAAGTTCTCTCATTTACTCCATGGGGAGCGAAGCCGAAAAGATATTCAGCTCGTTCGATTTCGCTAGTGAAGAGGAAGAGAAGAACTTTGACTTGGTTCTCAAAAAGTTTGACGATTACTTTATTCCCCGCCGTAATGTTATACACGAACGAGCATGTTTTTACCAACGCGGCCAACTGCTCGGGGAGACCGCGGAGCAGTATATACGCGCGCTGTACGAGCTGGCTGAACACTGCGAGTTTGGGGACAAGCGCGACGAGCATATCAGAGACCGCCTGGTCGTGGGCATCCTAGATAAAGACCTGTCTCGTAAGTTTCAACTCAAAGCAGACTTGACATTGGCCGAAGTTATCGATCAGGTGCGACAGGCGGAGGAGATTACTAAGCAGGTTAGTCTTCAGTCTAACCCGCCAGAGGCTCAACATGCGAATGTAAACGCGCTACGTCATCGCAGAAGCCCGCCATCAGACAGAAGAGAGAGGCAAGGGCAGCGGCAGGGTGGTAGCAGCCGCCAGGGGAGCTATAAAGCTGAAGCCTGTGGGAGATGTGGTAAGCCTGGACACACGGATATGAAAAGATGTCCTGCACTCAAGAGCAAGTGTAATAAGTGTCACAAGCAAGGACATTGGGAGCGTGCATGTCGCTCAAAACAAGTGAGAGAAGTCACGGAGGAGGTGGAACAGCCATACTTCCTAGGGGAAATAAGTAGAAAGACCTGCAGTCGGGAGGACTGGACAGTTAACCTAGTGGTGAACAAGGTTCCAATCACCTTTAAAATAGACACAGGGGCAGATGCCACAGTCATCAACCTTAACACTTTTAAAAGGCTGACGCCTAAAATAAATCTTAGCCCGCCCGACACCAGCTTTATTAGCCCAGGAGGTCATCTCAGCTGTATGGGGCTGTTCCGAGCTTTTACTAAGTACAAAGAGAAGCAATACTCCTTCAAAGTTTATGTCATGAGAGGAAGAGTCAGCTGTCTCCTAGGCCTTCCCGAAGCCGTAGACATGGGCCTCGTGAAAAGGGTAAATGAGGTCAGTGCCGTTTTCAAGTCAGGCGGACTGCTGAATACAGAGCCAGTGGAAATTGTCCTACGGGAAGACGCCAAGCCATATTCTGTACATACAGCGAGGAGAATACCTCTGCCGCTGGTCCCACTCGTAAAGAAAGAGCTACACCGAATGGAAAGCGAAGGCATCATCGAAAAGGTGACTAAGCCAACGGAATGGTGCGCAGCCATGGTGCCGGTGCTGAAACCCAACAGACAGGAGGTTCGCTGCTGTGCAGATCTCCGAAGGCTTAATCGAGCAGTGAAACGTGAAAAGTATGTGCTGCCTACTGTTGAGGAAATACTGCCTAGACTCACAGGGTCAACTGTATTCACTACACTGGATGCAGCTAGTGGTTTTTACCAGATACCCTTACATGAGGACAGTAAAAAGCTCACCACCTTTATCACCCCGTTTGGAAGGTACGCCTTCCGGCGCCTTCCATTCGGGATCACAAGTGCGCCTGAGATTTTCCAAAGAAAAATGGTTGAGACTCTAGCGGGATTGGAAGGGGTAGAGCCGTTCATGGATGATATCCTTATTCATGGAGAAAACAAGGGAATTCACGACGAGCGCCTAACAAAGGCCCTGAAAGTCATCGAGGCAGCAGGGCTCAAGTTGAACGAAAACAAGTGCAAATTTAGGCAGAACCAGGTCCGGTTCCTGGGCCACATCATTGACAAGGAAGGCGTCCGGCCTGACCCAGACAAGGTAGCAGGGATCGAGAACTTTCCGCAGCCACAAAACGTCACCGAACTGAAAAGGTTCTTGGGGATGGTGAACTATCTGGCTAAGTATGTCCCTGAGCTGTCCACGGTGGGTGAGCCACTCTATGCACTTCTAAAAGGCAGGGTGGAGTGGCTGTGGGAACCCGCACAACAGATGGCTTTTCAACAGCTCAAAACCCTGATGGCCACAGCCCCGGTTCTGGCGTTCTACGACGTGGAAAAACCCACTGCCGTGTCAGCCGATGCCAGCAGCTACGGGTTGGGAGCTGTCCTTCTCCAGCAGCACGGGGAACAGTGGAAACCTGTAGCCTACGCGTCGAGGCGACTGAACGACGCAGAAACCAGGTATGCTCAAATCGAAAAAGAGTGCCTGGCCAGCATCTGGGCGTGCGAAAGATTTGAAAAATACCTGTTTGGACTTGACAACTTCAGACTGATAACCGACCACAAGCCCCTAGTTCCTCTTATTAACAGTAAAGACTTAGACGACGTTCCTGTTAGGTGTCAGAGACTGTTAATGAGGCTCATGCGGTTTAGTGGAGTAGCTGAGTTTGCACCAGGCAAAACCCTAGCAGTGGCAGATGCTCTGTCCAGAGGCCCAGAACAGGCTTATGACGACAGAACCTTTCAAGATGAGGTAGCTGCACACATAGATACTGTCCTAAGTCAGGTGCCGGCCACACCACAGAGGATCAGAGAGATAAAGCTCAGCACAGCTACTGATCCACAGCTCCAGATCGTTTGCAGCTTTATTAGGTCAGGGTGGCCTGAGTACATAGACAAAGTCCCAGAGTCGGCAAGGGATTTTTACCAGGTCAGAGGAGAACTATCTGAGTTAGATGGCTTAGTGGTAAGAGGGTGCCGTATAGTTATTCCTGAAGGAATGAGAAAAGAGATACTGGAGAGAATCCATGATGGGCACCAAGGTCTAACCAAATGTAGGGAGAGAGCACTACAGTCAGTTTGGTGGCCAAACATGAGACAGGACATCATTAACAAAGTGCAGCAGTGCTCGTTTTGTGTAGAAAATAGGAACATGCACAAGAAGGAGCCTTTACTTCCAACTGAGCTACCATCGAGGCCATGGCAAAAAGTAGCAGTAGACCTGTGTGAGTTTAAGAAGCAGAACTACCTGGTTATTTCTGATTACTTTTCTAGATTCTTAGAGGTCTTACATTTACCCACTGTTACTAGCAGCCAGGTTGTCTCCAGGTTAAAGACAACCTTCGCACGCTATGGAATTCCAGAGGTGTTAGTGAGTGATAATGGTCCACAGCTGGTCTCTGCTGAGATGAGGAAGTTTTGTAAGGACTATGACTTTGCTCACATCACTTCAAGTCCCCATTTCCCTCAAAGCAATGGCCATGCAGAGAGAGCTGTTCAGATTGCAAAGACCATCCTACGTCAGGACGATCCCCTCCTTGCTCTGATGACATACAGGGCCACACCCAACTCTTCTACGGGAGTTAGTCCAGCCGAACTGTTAATGGGCAGGAAGATCAGGACGACTTTGCCCACCCTGCAGGATAATCTGAAACCGGACTGGCCCAACATGGACAAAATCCAACAAGCCGATGACTCTGCCAAACAAAGGCAAGCATACTACTACAACCGGCGCAATGGAGTAAGAAGCTTGCCATTACTGAACTCGGGGGACTCAGTGCTTATGAAACTGGATGGACAGAAACAATGGAAAACTCCTGCTGTTGTCCAAGGCACATGCTCCACTCCTAGATCTTACATAGTGGAGACAGCACGAGGAGACCGCTTTAGAAGAAACAGGCGCCACCTGCTGGTGAATCCCAGCCATCTCTCCCCAGACAGGGGAGGTTCAGAGGCAGCCACTCCAGTATTGGACATGGACATTGAGTTGACCAAGGAAACTGCGATACCGCTTTATATCACACATGAGACTCTTGCGCCGGGGTCTAAGGTCACTCGTTCTGGCAGAGTGAGCAAGCCAGTTGCTAAACTTAATCTATAATCTTGCGTGTTAGAAATACTTGAGTTTACTTTGCTATTTCTTGCATAGCACCATATGTTGGGGGGGAGATGATGATGATGATGATGATGACGGACTGAAAGGTTGGTGATTATAGGAAAGGGTTTCAGTTACCATTGATTCACAGGTTGTGACGGAACAAAGTTAAACGTTAATAGTGATGGTTCAAAAGTTATGTTTCCACATTTATGTATTCTCTTTTAAGAAGGGGAGATGTAATGTATGGCATACAGTAGACTGGAATACTGTTACTTTAAGAGATGGGAGCGCTGCAAGGGGTTCTGGGGAAAACGCTGTACTGTAAGGGAGTCTGTAGTAATAAAGCGCGCGGTGTAAAAGCCAATACGGAGTCGTCGTCTTCTTATGTCTCGTAAGACAAGTACGGACATTACATAACCCTTATGCAACAATCAAGTAATACTCTTTCCCCCTTAGGTTATCAAATTACAACACAATTTCACAATTGAATATGTACAACGTTTTCTGTAACAATTTCTCGCACTGATTAAGAACCCGTTAAAATAAACAGAGGGTCAAAATTGTACCCTCAAAAAAAAATGGAATGTGTCAATGGAAAAAATATGAAAAATAACTTTCCTTTAAAAAAAAAAAACAGCAAAAATAGAAAAATATAAAAACTGGATACTCCTTACAGACGAATAATTTTTTTTTTAGCTAGGCTGTAATAATTTAACTTAGTGCCGGAGTTGCTGCCACACTCCAGAAATGTTTATAATTTTACCTGTCCTGTATATGTCCTCATACAGAGCTAATTTTCCCTGTTTCATTTCTCCACATGGCTGCCCGCCTGCTTGAGGAATAATGAGATGAGGAGAGACAAGCGATCCATCCTGGCCGGCCACCTCCTGCCTAACCGGATGCCTACACCATGATGGACATTATTACATCTTTTTCGGTCTAAATGGACATTATTGCATCTTTTACATTCTGTCTACATTCTGTCTATATTGTTGTTGTTGTCATGGTGACCGGTGTCGGCCAGAGGAGGATGGGCTCCCCCCCTGAGTCTTGGTTCCTCTCAAGGTTTCTTCCTCATGCAAAAACTAGGGAGTTTTTCCTTGCCACTGTCGCCTTTGGCTTGCTCACTGGGGGCTAGGACTCGGCACTTGTAAAGCTGCTTTGTGACAACAACTGTTGTAAAAAGCGCTATATAAATAAAATTTGATTGATTGATTGATTTAATATCTCAATTAATGATCCAACATCAAGAAAAATCTCCTCTCCTACCATGTTGAAGGAATAGGAATGCAAGAACAAACATTCACTAATAGGCCCTTTTCACAACAAAGCAGAAATACGTCACAGCCATGTAAAACAAGTTCCTGTACTCGCAGAAGATAGTTCTTGTCAGCATAGAGTGTGTATTTACTTCATCCCTGTCGTCGCTGCAGTTTCCAGGATCATTGGAGAACACTCAACAACGAAGGGTTCCAAGTTGAATAGAGGCTACAAATTGTTTGTTGAAGAATTCATTCAGTCATACCAAGGTAAGGTGACACCAGCTAACACTAGCTAGGTAACTAACTAACTATTATTTAACATATAGCTAGTTCCATTAGTCATCCTATGGGGTGGTCATCATATTATTATGATATATTATAATTAGTGGTGGGTGTTAACTCGGTAACTTGCTTGCAGACCATTTTTATCTGCATGTATATATACATACAGATAAAAACGGTCTGCAAGCGAGTTAAATTTAATTAGTGGTGGGCCGTTATCGGCATTATAACGGCCCACCACTAATAATATTACGAATGATGATACTGACAGCTTTAGTTAACAATATCTAGCTAGGTTAGCAAGCCAAGTAATGTCAGATATTGATTGTTTGGTTTACATCAATATCAGTCAAGTTCATGACACACACCAAGTTATTCCTCGCTATATAATAAAATATGCCACTAACTAATAATATCAATACTCTAATTAAATTTTTTTTTCTGGTTTCTTACAAGGAAATTAACACTCATAATGATGAGGCTGCGATTAAATTAATATAACAATTATGATATGGATAAAAGAATGGGGTTTCTCATTAGCCATAGCCAAGCCATATTCAGGTATCAATGAATATAAATATATATATCCAAGGTTGTAAATATACACCTGGGTAACACATGGACAGGACTGACAGCAGGAATGGATCCATACATGACATAACCCCACTCCAAGTGTGCCACTCTGGGGCATGCAAGGACCAACACGTAGCCCCTACACACCGGGGCAGAAGCAGAGCAACATACAGGGAACCGGGGTACAGAGGGGAACCGGCATTCACAACAGAACATTGGGTCACGTGAAACTGAACAGGGCCAGGACAAGGTACATGTAGAGGACTGAACGGGACAGGGAACAGACACAGGAGTGGGATTGGGAACTGGGGATGACGAGGCGACTGAGGAGAGAATATTCAGGACAATAGACATATGGACAGGAACAAAATGGGTCACAACTCTGAGGGCAGTTATGGGAACAGGAACATACACAACCACACCAGACACCGACATAGGAACAGGCATGCAGACACTTGACGGTTTCACGAACAAGGACCGGGACCAACAGAAAACCTGGGACAGAACAGGGTAACAAAGGGAACATAGGCACAGAAGAAGAGAAACAATCAGGCGGAACAAACACACTGTCATTATTAGGCCCACAGGTGGGCAGCACAGCCACTGTGGACCCACGAAGGGTACGTGATGCAAGGTAAAGTCCTAGGTGGGCCTCGGGGACTTGGTCAAGCCCTAAGTGGGGATGGGAGGAGTCCGCTGGCGGGCCCCGGGGATGGCAGGTGACTTCTTCCGGGTCACAAGAACAGGAACAGCAGGCCTCTCCTGGGCCTCCGGCACTCGAGCAGGCCTGGAGACTACGTCGAGGGGCACTGCAGCCGCTGAGATGGTGTCCTGTGGCGTGGGGACCACTGACATGCCGCCTTGCCTCGGGACCTGGGGCCTCATGTACGAAGGGTGCATATGTACAAAAACATTGCGTATGCTATGTTTCACGCAAACGGTCAGATGTACTAAATGTGGCTTGAACGTGAGAAAGTTTATACACCTACATGACTTTCAATTCAGGCGTATGTATGTTTCTAATTTGTTTTCGTCATTTAGCGACACTTAGAGGTGATGCATTGACATTACGCACACATTGTAGTAAGCCCTTATTGTGTAAAATAAATTAATCAGACAATTTCATTGCCTTACTGAAATAATCATTCAACGTGTTTCCACTTAGCCTAGATTATATAAACATGCATGAAATGTTACGCTGGAGTTCTTGAGAGATGGCAGCATTGGCATTACTGGAAGATATTGCTAATGGCCGAATTCATCGAGAGCATGTTTTCCGTGACCATTATGATTTTCTGGCCCATGATGATGACTGGCTTATAAGCCATTTCAGATTTCCAAGAGCTGTTCTCTTGGAGCTCTGCTGAGTTTGGTCCAGTTTTGGAGAGAGAAATGGCGAGGAGTCGCGCATTGCCAGTTCCTTTATTGCTGCTGACAACACTTGGCTTCCTGGCGACTGGCTCATTTCAAAGAGAACTGGCAGACTGGTCAGGGATATCCCAGTCATCTTTGAGCCGTGCCATGCCAGATGTTTTGGGTGGGATCATCTGCATGTCAGCTAGGTATATAAAGTTCCCATGTGACGCGGTTGACAAGACAAACATTAAAGCGCAATTTGCAGCAATAGCCGTTTTCCCTAATGTAATCGGAGCGATCGACTGCACACACATTTCTATAAAGGCACCATCTGAAGAGGCATTTGCTTATGTGAATAGAAAGCACTTTCATTCCATAAACGTGCAAATAATCTGTGATGCAAAAATGTGCCTTACTAATGTAGTGGCATGTTGGTCTGGATCAACCCATGATTCGTACATTCTTACAAACTGCATGGTTGGGATAAAATTACAAGCTAGCAGAGTGTGTGATGGGTGGCTTCTTGGTAAGCAACAAATATAAAACATTTAATTAAAAGAATTTGACATTTCCAGCTTAGAATAATTATTTTTAAACATGGGTACCGTATTTTCTGGACTATAAACCGCTACTTTTTTCCCCATGATTTGAACGATGTGGCTTATACTGAGGTGCGACTTTTCTGTAGATTTTTCTTCAGCCGTCAGGGGACAGAGCAGAAAGTGAATCAGGTGGTAGGTCAAAGTTGTAAATCAAAGAAGAAAGTGCTCAATTTCATTTAGCACATGCAAGCAGGAGGCATGACGGATAAATCTTTTCAAACCAACATGTGTTGTGCCAAATTCCGAGTCCCCTTGTTTGCACACGCATAAAGACGCTACAGATGATATTAGGGAGTGACTATAACTTAGTTAATTGAGCACTCTAGTTTTGTCCTAACTAGATATTTAGACATAATACTGCTGTAATACTGGGAAGTCGTGGTCTGAGGTGAACTTCGGTATAGCCAGTGTGTATTTAATTTAAAATAATTAACACCCTTGAGCCAGTGTGGCTTTCGACATAGGTAATGCCGTGCCGTTTGCTGTGATGGATAATTAAAGTCTAGCTCTTTTTTATGCATAGAAACATAAATCGACAATATCATTTGTTGCGACTTTAATCACGGATAAACGAGGGGAGTCGGAATTCAACACAACTCCGGCTGAAAGCCAAAACTGTCGCACATGAAATGCTACAGGCACCGTTCAGAAACTGATCAGTTCAGTTAAATGTACAGGGAGTACCCGCTTATCGACTTGGTTAGAGACTGAAAAGTCCATTGTAAAGCAGTTTTCGTAGTTAAGCGTGACCCTAGATTTAGATACGCTTTGATCGTAAATACAGTATAGAAAAAAATGAACCATGTTCTCGTGCGTGCATACAGCATGAGAAAGAGTGATCACGTTGCCGAGATGGGCTGCAGTGGAGGCTGTGCTGCCTCAGCTTATCATACACAATACTCCACAGCACTCCATTGTGCTGCCAATGCTCCTCCGCGCACGGCGCAAAATTTTAAAAAGTTGGTCGTAACTCCGGTCCGTTGTTAACCAGACCTGTCATTAAGCGGGGACTAACTGTATTCAGTTCAGTAGATATATGCGGCTTATAGCCTGATGCGGCTTATAGCCTGATTCGGCTTATACAAAATTTTTCATAAAAAAAAAATCTTGGTAGGTGCGGCTTATATTGAGGTGCACTCTATAGTACAGAAAATACGGTACTATAGATGTGGCTGATGACCCCCCTTTGCAATCCACAGACTGACCGGGAGCGGAGATACCGTTCTCTCCATTCTTGCACCAGAGTTGCACCAGGGTTAGTGGTGAGGGCGATTGGGCAGCTGGAAAACCGGTGGCGCTGCCTGGACAGGACCAGGGGAATTCTCCTGTACCGGCCAGAGAAGGTGTGTCGTATTGTGAGGGCAGGCCCGTTGACAGTCTTGCTGGGGCCCGGGACAAGAAAGTTTAATGTGCCCCCGGCTTACGTCATTTGAATTTTCTCTGTAGCAGACAATCCTTGTGTTACGTCATATAGTATATAATATAGCCACACATCAAAGCCGTTTCTGACAGCTGACTGGTTTATACTTGACGCGGCGCGAGTGGCGCCAGGGTCCGCGCGGCGAAAATGACGTAATCGCAGTGGCACCGACCGAGGGTCTCGATTCGCGATTCGATTCGCGAGGTCGTGCACCTCTCGAATTTTGTAACTTCGCGCGCGCCGCGCTTCAGCGCAATGAACAAAGTCACGTTTGCAGGGTTCATATCAATGATCTATATTGGTTCATACACCTTTATAAGGTGGAATTCAAGCACTTGTATGTCACTTTAAAGGTCCATTTCAATATTTCCCTGAACGCTAAACTTAATTAATTTAAATATTTATACATATACTCGAAATAATTCGCTTTTTATTTACATTATTTAATTATTTAAGTTTTTACTTTCTTTTCTGCGCTCCAGATTTCTGTATTTACTTTAACTATCCACCATTGTATTTCCCGCTGTTGGGCGGGTACCAGCCGGTTACGGTCGGTGCTGGATCAAACCATTTTTCAGTGGGAGGTGGGGGTGTATGCACTTAATGGAAAATATGCAGATAGGTAAAAAACATATATATTTTAGCCATTGAGCTTATTTTGAGTACAAAATTTATATTAATGAAAGATTTCAAGATTATTTAAAATTATAGACTTTAAATAAAAAATTAATTGCTGGGCTCTTTGATGGGCCCCCCTGGCCCTGGGGCCCGGGACAACAGACCCGGTTGTCCCCCCCTGTCGACGGGGCTGTGTGAGGGCATGTGGGGTCCTGCACAATGTTGTGCACAGGTGTGCCGTGCCATTGTTAGAGGTGGTGGAGCAACCAGTGGACCCAGAGACAGGACAAATTCTAACCCAGGTGCCATTCAAGCAAAGCAACAAATCATAGTTACAATATAAAAAGGTAATAGACAGCATTCAAATTTTAACTAATTCTTTTACTGAGTTTCTGATGCTAGTGAGCGCATCACTTATACTTTTTAGGTGCATTATATCATTCTGCCAGTGTGCATTGTTCTGACCCCACAGCATTTAAAGCTTCATACATGCTATCCCACTCAGACCTTTTGCGCTTTGCCGTAATGCCAGAGGACAACGTGCCAAACAAACATTTTTCCGCGCCTCTACCTCATTCAGGAGCGTCGCCACTTCACATTCGGTGAAGTTCCTCTTCTTTCCTCATTTAGACATGGTTTGTGATAGATCAGAGAGGAAACTCCTCCAGTGCAGGGCAAATTTAAATGAATTTGCATATTTATAGGGGGGTATGTCACATGAGGAGTCATCCCATTGACTGGTATGTACAAAAGAAATATGCGTGGATTCTGGCGTACGCATGGTCGCAGACATTCGGATTTTTTTTTGCCATTTTCTGGATTTGTCCGTACGTCAGGTAAGTCAGGAGTGGCCAACCTGCGGCTTGCGAGCCGCATGCGGACCTTTGCCTGGTTTCATGCGGCTCCCCAGCAGGCACTCTCACCTGCACAAACGATCTGTGACGTGGCCCGGTTACCTCATCAGCTCTGAGGTCGACACACTGCTACATCTTCGTGATGCGCAGTTTGTTTACAAGCCTAGCGAGTCGCTAATACTTTTAAAACTGGCGTAGTGGAAAACGGGAGACTAGCGGCATGAAGTGACTGCTTTGAGTCTCATTGGTGAGACGTGGTCTTCTGTCACACGTTTTGGAATAAACCACATACGAGGTGCAGCAAAATCACCGCAGACGACTGAGGCTTCAAAACTACTGCCACTGTCTGTTCTCTTCTTCCTAAAAGTGAGAGCAGGTCAGTGGCGTTGTAACAAGTGTTGATAATGGAGTTTATCCACTTTTTACCTAGAAAACAACAGTTGCGTACATAACAGAGCTCGTAGTGTGCGCCCACCTCCTCCAACCTTGCCAAAGTCTTGAAGCATATCACGCCTTATGTTTATATTGAAGTTTGTGAAGTATGTGTTTTTTTATGTGTTGTTCGCTTGATGAAAACACCGCTTCCCAGTCAGGACAAGATCATTTCAATAAACAATTTGTGTCAAGTTTTCTCTCAAAATGGCAGGGAAAAAATTAACAGCAAAACAAAAATATGAAGATGAACAGAGGACATTTTTAACAGAGTAGGCAACACGGCGCCCAGTTGGGGTTAGGTGGCTTGCTCAAGAGGACCTCAGTCATGGGAATCGAACCAAGGGCTCTCTGGTGACATGAACGGTTCTCTAACCACCAGACCATGACTACCCTCACACTGTTTGTGTATGACATTTACAATAAATCTGAGCAGAGGTGTGTGTGTGTGTGTGTGTGTGTGTGTGTGTGTGTGTGTGTGTGTGTGTGTGTGTGTGTGTGAGAGAGAGAGAGAGAGTGAGAGAGAGAGAGAGGGAGGGAGGGGGGTAGGAAAGAAGGGATGGGTGATATTCAAGTGTGCCCATGTGTATGAAGTGTGTGTGTGTATGTATGTGTGTGAGAGAGAGAAGAAGGAATGGGTGATGTTCAAGCATGCCAGTGTGTATGATGTGGCTCTTTGCTGTAACACAGTAAAAAAAAGTGGCTCTTGGTCTCTGACGGGTTGGCCACCCCTGCTCTAAGTCAATCAATCAATCAATCAAATTTTATTTATATAGCGCTTTTTACAACAGTTGTTGTCACAAAGCAGCTTTACAAGTGCCGAGTCCTAGCCCCCAGTGAGCAAGCCAAGGGCGACAGTGGCAAGGAAAAACTCCCTAGTTTTTTGCATGAGGAAGAAACCTTGAGAGGAACCAAGACTCAGGGGGGGAACCCATCCTCCTCTGGCCGACACCGGTCACCATGACAACAACAACAATTTAGACAGAAAGAAATAAAGAAAAGGAAAAGATGTAGAATTGTCCAACATAGTGTAGGCTTATCCGGTCAGGCAGTAGGTGGCTGGCACTGGATAACTCGCTTGCCTCTCCTCATCTCATTTTTCCTCAAGCAGGCGGGCAGCCATGTGGAGAAAATAAAACAGGGAAAATTAGCTCTGTATGAGGACATATACAGGACAGATGAAATTTAACACATTTCTGGAGTGTGGCAGCAACTCCGGCATTAAGTTAAACTATTTCAGCCTAGCTAAAAAGGCAGAACCAGAAGGTAACATAGGCTTGGGGGCATTCTGAGACAATGGCATCCATCCACTGCACTGTCAACAAACTTGAGTGACCACGAGCAGTGACAGGACGACAGCACCAGCGCCCCAGTCTACCATAAAACCCTTCATCTATGAACCCCTGGATCTGTACCTTTATCTAAGGGGGGATGTTAATTATCAAACGCTAAACCAAATAGGTGGGTTTTCAACCTAGACTTAAAGATTGTGACTGTGTCAGAGTCCCGTACGCATTTTGGGAGGTTGTTCCAAAGCTGGGGGGCCTTATAAGAAAAGGCTCTTCCCCCTGCTGTTACCTTATTAATTTGTGGAACTAATAAAAGACCAGCACCCTGTGATCTTAGTTGACGTGGGGGTTCATAGGAAATAAGTTCCTGGAGGTATTCAGGAGCAAGCCAGTGTAGTGCTTTATATGTTAATAATAGAATTTTAAAATCAATACGAAATTTAACTGGGAGCCAATGCAGGGCTGATAGGACTGGTCTAATATGCTGAAATTTTCTAGTTCTGGTCAGAACTCTGGCTGCGGCATTTTGAACTATTTGAAGTTTATTTAGATTCCTATTTGAACATCCTGACAGTAGTGAATTGCAGTAGTCTAATCTAGAGCTAACAAAGGCGTGCACCAATTTTTCTGCATCATCCTGTGATAATGCATTTCTTAATTTGGCAATGTTGCGGAGATGTAGAAATGCTATCCTAGTAGTATTATCTATGTATTTATCAAATGATAGGTCGGAGTCGAGTATGACGCCTAGGTTTTTGGCTACTGTGCCAGGTGTAATGGGATAGTCTGCAAGATTAAGCATTAAATTTGGAATTTTTTGTCTTGCGGCCTTAGGGCCCACAAGGAGAACTTCCGTTTTGTCCTCAATTAGTTGGAGGAAGTTTAGAGACATCCAGCATTTAATATCTCTTACACAGGCCTCAATTTTTCCTAAACTGAGTTTGTCATCAGGTTTGGCTGATATGTAAAGTTGAGTGTCATCTGCATAGCAGTGAAAATTGACACCATGTTTGTTTATAACTGTGCCCAATGGTAGCATATATAATGTAAATAATAGTGGTCCTAAGATGGAGCCTTGCGGGACCCCATATTTAACTATTGTACGTTTGGATGGAATATTATTGAGCTCTACAAACTGATAGCGATTTGTTAAGTAAGAATAAAACCATGAAAGGACTGTGCCAGAGACTCCAACCCAGCGTTCTAACCTTTCTAGCAAGATCCTATGATCAATTGTGTCGAATGCTGCACTAAGATCAAGAAGCACTAACAGTTATACATAGCCTTGATCTGAAGCAAGGAGGAGATCATTTGTTACTTTAAATAATGCTGTTTCAGTACTGTTATGGGGCCTAAACCCAGATTGGAACTTTTCAAATATGTTATTCCTAAGTCAATCTCTAATTGGGAAGCTAAGAGGCAGACAAAGGGGAGCTAAGAAGTGCTGAGGAGAGCAGGGTGTATTAACTGGGGTGCTGACATGGAGGGTACAAGAACAGCGGAACTAATTCAAACAAAGAAACAACAAAACAAGAAACAAATAACCAGACAGGATAACTCAGATAACAAAAGACAAAGAATATAACAAATACAAGAACTAAGAACAAGGGACAAAAACAGGCATAGAAACACAGGAACAACTCACAGAGCAGGAATACAATATACCAGGGATTACTAACACATTAACTAACCACAGGGAATCTAACACAAGGAGTATAACACATTGACCTACAAAGAGGGACAGGAACACAGGGAGTACAAGTATCAAACAAATCAAGACACAAACTAGAAACACCTGAGCCAAAAGCAAGGACGCAGGGGCAGACAAGACATGGTGAGGAATAACAGAAAACACGGACAGGATTGACTCTGGAACGGATCTAGACCAGGTTAAACAGAAGACATGGACAGGACTAGCAGGAGTGAATCCATATATGACACAGAATTAATGTACAACTTTTTATTGAAACAATGAATAACACACATGCTGTGACACACTGTTAAAATATAAACTTTCTATAAGAAATTCCCTTGAGTCCCTTATATATAGTTACATTTATGGCATTTAGCAGAAGCTCTTGTCCAGAGCGACTTACAAAAGTGCTTTGCATCTGATCACAGAATTCATCCTAGGTAATAGTACGGATAGGCCAGAATTCAAGGTACCATTGAGTCAGACTACTACTAAACTACAGGAGTCCTAGTGTTTTGCAAGTTAAACGTTTGCCAAGAAGCACAAATAACCATAGACAGACGTACAATTTAAGAACAGCAGCAAGTGCCGAGTTAGTGCTCTGTTAAGAACTCAACAAACAGGTGAGGTCCATCTCTTCTCCTCCATCACCCTAGTTCCCTTTTATTTCCTCCTTTATACCCCCCACCCACCCATCCATCTCTCCATCCATCCATCCTTCTCTCTCAACCTCTCTCTTTGTCTACCTCTGTCGCTCACATATAGAGATGAAGAGTGCTCACTTTAGTGCGCCATGTGAAATATGTCAGAACAACAAATGGGGTCATTTGATTTGGAGCTCATCCGCTACACATACTCGTGCTGCACAGTTTGTGAGTTGTGTGTATGTGCGTGTGTCTTTCACTCTTGCAGTAAATTTTTGATTCCACAGTTTAATGAGTTATGAAGATAGCCTTAAGATTTTTATGTAGCTCTTTCGTTGCCTAAAGTACATCAGTGCCCCACTCTAACCCCTCCCATCCAGAAGATGGTTCCTCCCCAAAAGGAAGTGATGCATCACTCTCTGACCTTGAGTGTCTTTGGCAGCTGCAGCATGAGAGGAAGTACAGAGTCATCAAATATTTATGTGAAGATCTAATAAGAGCTCAGAGGTTCAGAGGGCTCGCACTGAGCGTGCTCAAAAAGCAGCCACTCAGCATGAGCCCCATTCCTCGCTCATGCACCAATCACAGCCCTTTATCTTATACCTTGCTATCCCAATCAATCAATCAAGCTCCAGGACACTGGAGTTGTCTTGCTTCTCATTGACTGTCAGCTCACACTAAACAAATTTCCTTGGAAAAAATGAGACATCATAAGATCAGGGATAAATCCATGAATTCAAGCACCCTCTTCAGACATAATTTTATACGAATTAGAGATACTGAAAAAGGAATTTATTTGACTGACATGGAAACTAACACCACACACAAATCCAAATGCAAAGTTCAGACATACCAGACTCTTGGTGTTCTATTGATATGACCCCCAGTGTGATGGCCCCTACGTCTCTCTGTTCCTATATTCCTGTTTAACTGGTTAACAGAATTTTCCTCTGCTCTGCATTTCTGCTGCGAGCACAGAGCTTAAACTAATCAATAGTCACTGATATTAGGTAGCAGGTTGTGTTCTTAATGTAATGTGCTCATTGGGGTTGAAAGGTTTCGATTTAGGATAATGAGAATGGAAATCCCCCCCCATATCCAGGTCATTGTCTGTCTGTCTGTCTTAGTCTGTGTATATGTGAGACTGTGTGTGTGTGTGTGCTGATTCATAAACACTATGTAGTCAGATGTGTGTGTGTGTGTGTATGTGCTTGTTCATAATTAAACACTATGCAATCAGATGGCCATATTTACATTGCTTCTTGATTGTGCTGTGGTGAAAGGAGTGTTTTGAAGCCCACAGAAACCCTTATTAAGAGATCTCCATTAGTTTGTGTGTGTGTGGTTATGTGTGTCTGTGAGTATGTGAATGTGTGTTTCAGTGCATGCGTGTATTTTTGAGTGTGTGAATGTGTGTTTGTGCATGAATGCGTTTATGTGTGTGTATATTTCAGTACATGTATGTGTGTGTGTGAATGTGTATTTGTGCTCACTGCATCGCTCATGTTTTTAGTCAAATGCATTTGTACACACACACACATGCACATACAAGCTGATACAACGTTGGACTGTGGTTGCCATGTTGACACATTCCTCCTGGGAGTGAGATGAATATGCCTGTGTGTCGGGCAGTGCGACTCAGAATTGCACAGTATTACAATGCGCACAACATTATGGGTGACATACCAGAGTTCAAAAGAGGACAAATTGTTGGTGCACGTCTTGCTGGCGCATCTGTGACCAATATAGCAAGTCTTTGTGATGTATGAAGAGCCACATTATCCAGGGTAATGTCAGCATACCACCAAAAAGGATGAAACACATCCAACAGGATTAACTGTGGACGCAAGAGGAAGCTGTCTGAAAGGGTAGTGATGGCAAAAGTGGGGCTTTTGGGAGATCGAATCAAATGAACCAATTGATTCTGAAATTGATTACATCTTGTGAGACGTTCGAATCATCACAGCCACAGTGACATCTAGTGGGTAGCCAGGGCCTAAATCCACAACTTTTTCTTAACAGAAACAGAAGTAATGATTATTTATTATTATTTTTTTTTTAATGAAAAATGACATGAAATATTCCCCCATAGCATATTGTGTCCCCAAATAAATTTTAGTCATGAAAACATATTTTGCAGAGAACAGGGTTGTTTTAATGATGTCATTAAGATGTAATTTTCATTATGATACACTGATACAGTCAGTGGATTGATATAACTGACTGTAATGCAGCCCGCACTGCGGAGCATGGAGATGGACACAAATGCTGAGAAGAGCGAGATTTAATGAAGGGAATTCCATATTCGAAGTCATTGGTACAGGCAGGGGTCATAACGAGTGAGCCATCCAGGTTTGACAAATACAGGGGCATGACAAAACAAATGGTAATACAGCAAAGCAGGGAAAGACGGAACAAGGTGCAAAAAACACGGAGACAGTAATTACCACAATCGAATAACCACAATAGAACGAATAACCGGCCAGGGGCTAGGGAAACACAGGGACTATAAGAACACGGAACTAACAAGACACAGCTGGTAACACTGACAACACGGGTGTGGCAGACAGAGGAAATCAGGGCAACAGACAAGCTGGGTGGGATAAACAAGCAAGGAACACACAGACACTAGGAACCGGGAACCAGAGTGATAGCTAAGAGAGGGGGCCGTAGCCCTACGTGACAGTAGCCCCCCTCTAAGCGTGCCACTCTGGGGCACACAAAGGCAGACAGGACAGGGGAACAGACTAGGACAGGACAGGAAACCACGAGGCACGGCGAGTGACAGGGACAACGGACACGGGACAGGACACTACAGGACAGACTGAAGGGACAGGACCGGGCATAGCAGGACATGGAGACTGGGGCACGGAAGGGACAGGAGACACGGAGACTGGCCAGGAGCTGGACAGGGACAGGACATGACAAGGGACACTGGGAGACCGGACAGGGCCAGGGCAAGGCACAGGAGTAGGGCTGGATGGGACAGGACTGGGAACAGACACGGGAACGGGGTCAGGGAACGGGGCAGAGGCAAACACATAGGCAAAGACGCTATGGACAACTGAGACAGGTACGGGCACAAAGTGGGTAACAACTTGGTAACAACTTGGGGAACTGAGACAGGGACCTGGAGGAACCCACCAGACACAGACACAGGGACGGGCACATGGACACGAACAGGCACACACAAAGGGACTGGGACCAACACATAACCAGGGATGGAACATGGGAGCAAGGGGAACATGGGCATCAGGGACAAACAACCAAAGGGAGGAGCAAACACATTAAGTCCAGCACAGTCTCTGGGAAAACAGGCGGGGCCGGCTAGCAGCCAGCGCGAACAGGCGGGGCCAGCTGACGTGCAGCGGGAACAGGCAGGGCCGGCTGACGTGCAGAGGGAACAGGCGACGATCCCCTCTGGGTTGCGGGAACAGGCGATGACCCCTTCCGGGTCGTGGGAACAGGAACCGGTGAGGATGACCCCTTCCGGGTTGCGGGAACAGGAACCGGCGAGGATGACCCCTTCCGGGTCGCGGGAACAGGAGGTGTGGATGACCCCCTCCGGGTCGCAGGAACGGGACGCTGAAGCAACCAGATGTCCTCGGGGGGCGGGGCCACCGGGCTGACGTCCTCAGGGGGTGGAGCCGCCAAACTGACATCCTCGGGGGGCGGAGCCGCCAAACTGACATCCTCAGGATGCAGAGCCAGCCACTCTTGCGGAGAGTGTCCACTACTCCCCCCCCAAAAAATTCTTCGGCGTCTCTAGGGGAGAGGCTGGCAGGATCAGAGGAGGGAGGTTGTCCTCAGGCCAGGTACTGACCTCTTGAGGCGCTGTGGCGGCGGGGCTCTGCTTTGGGGCATGGTCTTCCTTCTTCTGCGGTCTGGTCTGCGCCTCGAAGAACATACAGACACAACTGCTTCTCTGTGGCTTTCATTGTGACTCTGCTTTGTCAGAGGCATCGGGAGTTCACAATAGCTTTTGAAAGCCAACCGAGAGCCAAGCCAACGCTCGTCTGCATATTCATTCCGCCTGCCCGAATCCTGCACTACAGGTTGCTCTTCCCTGTAGTGTTTACCAAGTCAGGCTGACACATAGCGCTTATCAGGAAGCTTGTCGCTAAAGCTAGAAACTGAAATCAAGTAACTGCACTTTGTTATTACAGCAATGAGACTACCTTGTACCCACAGCGCAAGGGGAATTCCTGTCTCTGGTTCGTTCGCGCTGTAATATTGGAGAGTTTAACTGAATTGAACCAGCGAACAACTCATTACAGCGATTGAACTTACCAGTCACACTCCCTCACTGTGTCCTGGTTAGGTCAGTTATTCTGTAATAATAGTTTTTTATTTTGCGCTGCGGAGCATGGAGACGGACACAAATGGTGAGAAGAGCGAGATTTAATGAAGTCGTTGGTACAGGCAGGGGTCATAACGGGTGAGCCATCCAGGGTTGATAGGGGCATGTCAAAACAAACTGTAATACAGCAAAGCAGGGAAACACGGAACAAGGCGCAAAACACGGGGACAGTAATTACCACAATCGAATAACTATGATAGAACGAATAACCGACCAGGAGCTAGGGAAACACAGGGACTATAAGAACATGTAACTAACAAGACACAGCTGATAACACTGATGACATGGGTGTGGCAGACAGGGGAAACTAGGGCAACAGACAATCTGGGCGGGATAAACAAACAAGGAACACACAGACACTAGGAACCGGGAACCAGAGTGACAGCTAAGGGGCTGTAGCCCTATTTGACACTGACATTATTCATTGTACATTGCAAGGTAGGGAAATGCTTGTGTAATACTTTATTTATTAAACATTACAATACATTACAAAACATTACAATCAGTTGTAATCTCAACTAACATTCTGATCTCAGACCAGCTGCTTGAACTTAAGTGAAGACTAAAATGCGTGATTTGAAACGTATTGAAACTGCGTGACGTAATGAAACCCATTTTTGGAATGTGGCTTTCCCCTTTTGATACGGACTTTGAAACAGTGTTTCGAAACACCATGATTCCAATGAATCGATTCAGTTTGATTCTGCGTTTTGAGTTTGACATCACTATGAAAGGGACTAACCCGGATTGTATCCAAAAAACATAAAACCACGGCTGCCCAAATCATGGCAGAATTAAATTTGCACCTCAACTCACCTGTTTCCACCAAAACTGTCCATCGGGAGCTCCACAGGGTCAATATACATGGCCGGGCTGCTATAGCCAAACCTTTGGTCACTCGTGCCAATGCCAAACGTCGGTTTTAATGGTGCAAAGAGTGCAAATCTTGGGGGCTGTGGACAATATGAAACAATGTATTGTTCTCTGATGAGTCCACCTTTACTGTTTTCCCCACATCCGGGAGAGTTACGGTGTGGAGAAGCCCCAAAGAGGCGTACCACCCAGACTGTTGCATGCCCAGAGTGAAGCATGGGTGTCAGGGCTGGCTCGGATGTTACTCCCTCTACCACCAGGAGGGCCACCCGAGTCAGTCCTAGACTGAATCAACAAAATCAGCAATGATCCGTTTCACCTGTTACCATGGCTTCTTAAGGAAGCTTGTGGAGAAGGTTCATTGCTGATTCGTTTTGGTCCGGTGCGACTTCAACCCTACTCTGCTTTCTCTGCCGTTGTGCTGTGTTGTAAAGTGTCTCACTACCTATCTCTTTCTTTTACATTTCTCTTGCAAATCCCATCACTTATTCGAGTTACTATCTCCTGCGCAGCTACCTGGCCTATTTCAAGTTTTCCTCTATCTGTTTCTCTTCCTATCTGTTATTCATTTATTTTGCCTCATTTATTCATTTGCGTTTTTGCCTGTATCCAGATTCTTCACCTGGTGTTCTTTCTTTCGTTTTTACGCGACGAGTTTTTTCCGCGTCTTTTGAGTTGCCTTTGTTATTTTTTTCTTCCGAGTGTCTACGGTTGAGTTTCCGTTAACACATTGAGTCTTTTGCGTTTTTTGTTTCTACTTTCTACCGAGTGTTCACGGTTTAGTTTAGTTTTCCACGTCATTTTTGTGTTGGTGTTTTTGCCACTGTGGGTGTGTCTGCTTTAATCTCGCACTCACTACTTACATCACGGCTTATTGTGCGGCACTTGGGTCTGCCTCAGTTTATTCACGCGGTAGTTACGTCACCATACCCACCGCGTTACAATGGGGGGTGGATCAGTGATGGTTTGGGCTGCCATGGGATTCCCTTGGCCTAATAGTGATGGTTTGGGCTGCCATGGGATTCCCTTGGCCTAATTCCCTTGGCTGCAAAAGGAGGCCCTACAACATACTAATAAATTATTGTGGTCTAACTCATGACTCAAAGGCCTATGAGAATGAATAGGTTTTTTAATTAGATTAAAAAATATCTACTGTAGCTGATTCCTGTTACATGGTCATGTTCCGTCTTTTCTGTTTCTTGCGTTTCAATAGTCTTTGTGAAGTGTTAGCCCCGCCCTTTGTGTTAGTTTGGTTTCTAGAGTCACTCAGCTGTTTTGAGTTCTCGGCTGATTAGTATCCAGTTATATTCTCCGATGTCTAATCTCCTGGCGTGAGTCATCCTGTTCGTTACCCGTGCTTAGTCTCACCGTTTCTCCGTGGGTAGATTTCGTCTGTCTAGTCCGGTACTGTTGTTCTTCCATTTCTGGTCGTTGAGTCGTGCTCACCTGTCGTTCCGGCTTTCTTTATCTACGCTACCAAAGTTAAGTAGTCTCTCGCTTTGATCCTTGAGGTTCTGGGGTTGTTAGGTTTGCAGAGCCGTTTATTCTCTGCGAGGTTTCTGTGTGCATGTGTTATGTACTGTCGGTGATCTAGTCGTCACGTAAAGAGTGTTACTGCCCAGGTTGCATACGTTATGTACTGTCGGTGATCTAGTCGTCACGTAAAGAGTGTTACTGCCCATGTTACATGTGTTATGTACTGTCGGTGATCTGGTCATCATGTAAAGAGTGTTACTGGCCATGTTACATGTATTATATACTGCCTGTCTATGAAAGTAGATCTGTCTCGACACGACTGGCCTATGTAAGGCGTTGAGTTATACTGCCTGTCTGTTAACGTAGATCTGTCTCAACACGACTGGCCTATGTAAGGCGTTGAGTTATACTGCCTGTCTGTTAACGTGGATCTGTCTCAACACGACTGGCCTATGTAAGGCTTTGAGTTATACTGCATGTCTGTTAAAGTAAAGCTGTCTCATGTTTAACATGCCTCGCCGTTCCCGTGCGTTAAGGGTTGGCACGATTCGCCTCCAAGAGGCTCAGAGTGTTTCTCTCAATAAATTGAGTTTTCTTCCGCATTTGCGTCCGTCTCCAAGTTGCGAAACGTTACAATTCCTTTATATAAATTGGAAGGTTATTCCAAAATGTTGGAGTTGCTACAGAAAAAGCCCAGTCCCCTTTGGATTAACCAAGGAGCCAAAGATGAAACCAAGATTTTTTATAATAACGGTGCCAATACATACAACTGACAGACAGACGGTTAAGGACAACATCACCCAAAAATTAAAAACGGTTTCCAACGGCCATTCGTTAAGTAGAACTTGCTTCCCTACCTACCAAACCATTGAGACTGTGTCTGTTAACCGAGGCAGATATAGGAATAACAGGGCGATATGTTTTAAAAATCTAATTAAAATTAAATTAAATAATCAACATGAAGTGAGCAGCAATATTAAGCTAAGGCTAGGACTTCTAAACATTAGATTGCTTGCATCAAAAGCTGTGATAGTAAACAAAATTATCTCAGATAACAGACTAAATGCACTCTGTTTAACAGAGACATGGGCTAGAGCAGGTATCACCAAATGGCTGATCCGGACCCGAACGCCGTCCTGTCCGGACCCAATCACATTCCTGATTAACTGGATACGGACCCAAATGCCAAAACAATTTTAACGGGAGACTATATTTTAAACCGGAGAATTTATTTTCAGACGTTACGTTCACCACCCATTTGAGTGTTACGTTCGCCCCCCCGCTCAACAACTTTCGTTGCCCCCCCCCCCGCTCAACAACTTTCGTTCGCACCCCCCCCCCCCCTGGGTAATTTATTACCCCTGGGCTAGAGTAAACGTATATGTAAGTTTTAATGAAGCAGCTCCTCCTGGATACAGTTATGTTCATCAGCCCCGTATCACAGGGCGTGGAGGTGGACTAGCCACAATATATGACACAAATATAGGTTTTACTGTAAAACCAACCACCTCTATTAACTCATTTGAAGCTTTGATAGGTGAAATAGGCAATAATCTCATAGGCAATAAAACAAAGCTTAAACTAGTGACCATCTATCAACCACCAGGTTCTTACTCAGAATTTCTTAAGGAATTTGCTGAGTTCTAACAATTGAAAGATTTGTAATTGTGTGTGATTTTAACATTCATTATGAAAATAAATCAGACCCACTGAAAACCGCGTTCGATTCCATCCTAGACTCAGTAGGTATAGCCCAAAATGTGACAGGACCTACTCACCGCTGTAAACACACCTTAGACTTAATACTTACTTACGGGTTAAACATAGAACATTTGGCAATTATCCCCCAAAATGACGCCATTTCAGATCATTCCCTACTGATATATGAAATAGCTTTATATGATTTACATCAGATGCGCCATATAAAAACCACACGCACCATCACATCCGACACCGCAGCAACATTTATTAACATACTACCAGAGCTACCGAGCACTATGCCACTGCAGCCCAATGAATTAGAACAGGCAACACAACAGTTTTATTCCACACTCAGCAATACCTTAGACAGCGTAGCCCCAGTTAAAACAAAATTAATTAGGGAGAAAAAACTTGCACCATGGTATGACGACCACACTCGTCTTCTAAAACAGGCAGCTCAAGCAGCGGAACGCAAATGGAGATCCACCTCACTAGAAGTGTTTAGAATCGCATGGAAAGACGCCGTAGTCAAATATAAACATGCCCTAATAAAAGCTAGAGCCGCATACTATTCAACACTAATAGAAAACAACAAAAATAACCCTAGATTTCTCTTCGTGACTGTATCAAAACTAACAAGAAATATCAATGACACTAGTTCTAAATACGGCACTTACACACACTAGTCATGAATTTTTTTTACTTTTTTAGTAATAAAATAGATATTATCCGACTACAGAGTCATAATACATCACAGCCTAACCTCCAATCCAACCCCAGTAGTATAGGTATTAGTAACTACACATCCGAAAATATTACTAAGCTATATCCTATATCGCAAAAGAGTTCACAACACTAATTCATTTGTCTAAGCCTACATCATGTATATTCGACCCAGTTCCAACCCGTCTATTCAAAGACCTACTCCTAACTATTGCAGGGCCCTTAATATGATTAACAGCTCCATTAACCTAGGATATGTGCCCAAACAATTAAAATGCGCCGTAATTAGACCCTTGACAGAATCTTGATCCGCAGATTCTAGCCAACTATAGACCAATTTCTAATCTCCCATTTATCTCTAAAATTCTAGAAAAAGCAGTTTACAATCAGTTAAACCATTATCTCCAATCAAATAGTATCCATGAAAAGTTCCAATCAGGACTTGGACCAAACCACAGCACTGAAACAGCTTTACTCAGGGTAGTGAATGATTTACTAATATCGTCAGATAATGGGCTCATCTTGTTCCTTATACTGTTAGATCTTAGCGCAGCTTTTGATACTGTAGACCACAACATTTTGCTGGATCGACTAGAAAACACGGTAGGTATTAAAGGAGTTGCACTCTCCTGGTTTAGATCCTGGTTTAGGTAAAGAACTTAGGTGTTACAATAGGCCCAGATCTCTCGTTCGATTCACACATTAATACTATAACTAGGGTAGCGTTCTTTTACTTACGCAACATTGCTAACAGAAAAGCGAATCCATGCATTCATATCCTCTCGCCTAGATTATTGCAATAGTCTTCTAGCTGGATGTTCTGGTAAATCAATAAACAAACTTCAGCTGGTTCAGAACGCAGCAGCGCGAGTTTTAACGAAAACTAAAAAATTTGATCACATTAGTCCCATACTATCGTCATTAGATTGGCTTCCAGTTAGATTCCGTATTGACTATAAAATACTTTTATTAACATATAAAACACTGCATGGCTTAGCTCCAGAGTATCTTAGTGAACTTATTGATCATTACAATCCAGCACGTTCACTTCATTCACAGGACGCAGGCTTATTAACTGTTCCTAGGATCAAAAAGATCACAGCAGGTGGAAGAGCCTTTTCTTTTAAAGCTCCACAACTGTGGAATAATCTTCCTGCCTTTATTCGGGACTCAGACACAGTCTCAATGTTTAAAACTCAACTAAAGACGTATCTGTTTAGTTTGGCCTTTGAATAATCTGTTACATATTTACCACATCACATATCTTTGTTCTCCGAGGTTCACTTGGGGAGTAACACTGCAGTTGGAGTCTGACATGGAATCATCGCTCTGACATGGAATGAAAACCTGGCGTTCATCATAAGACATTTACATTGACAATATCAACACCCAGAACTTTCATTCTAGTTACCTTATACTTAGCCTGATTGTGTGATTTATTTGTAACTTGTGTATTAGTCTGTATAATTTGTTTTTGTGTAATTTGTGTGTTAACGTGCCGCCCAATGGAGGATGGGTTCCCTTTTGAGTCTTGGTCCTCCCAAGGTTTCTTCCTATTCCCCACCATCTAGGGAGTTTTTCCTTGCCACTGTCACCTTTGGCTTGCTCATTAGGGATTTGGACCCATATTATTGTTAACCTTGTAAATCCTGTAAAGCACCTTGTGACAACATATGTTGTGAAAAGCGCTATACAAATATATTTGATTTGATTTGATTTTTTACATAATCAGGCACATTGGTTTTCAAAGGCTCCAGACCACTGGCTAAAGCTCTAGCAGAGTCAGGATTTCCAAAGATAATTTATAATTTAAAGTCTGTTTTTTCTGGGTTTAACATGAGGAAATTCTTAGACATCCAGCACTCAACGTTCCTCAAAAAATCCAACATGAGCTATAAAGAACACCTTTCTTCTGTGAGGTCAGGACTGTAAGGGGAAACTTCACCTCCAAATCGCTAGCGTTGCTAATATTGACTAATGGAAGCTATTTAGTGTTACACACACAAAGTCACATGCTGACACGCAAGCTTTCATCTGCTAACGCATTAGCTAGCCTGGACCATGCAGCTACAGAACTGCAGAAGTTAATGTCAAATCAATAAAACAAACAACCCTTCCAAACTGTTCCCCTGCAGCACCGGGCTGTGTCCAGCACCGGGGTATTTCCCACATTGGGGTGTGTCCAGCATCAGGCTGTGTCCTGCAAAAGTCCTCTCACACGTGGGGGTAGCATTCTTTGGTGAGGTGTGTCCTGCATGCATTCTTAGACCTGTGCTAAGAGCTGCATCCTGCTAACAAAACCACATGCTAATGGCAAGGGGGGAGGCAACCCAGTTGATGAGGCAACCTGGTCGACGTGGCAACACATACTCTATCACAGAAACACACATACAACTAAATGCCAGCAAAAGGCAGGGTGTACAGCCAGTGGCACAAAAAAGTGGGTATGCAGCGTATGCGACGCATAGGGGCTCTGCACTAGAGGGGGCGCCAAATCGATGAGATATAATATTGAATTTGTGTCCATCTTACGTTCGCCACCCCCCCGGTCAACAACCTACGTTCGCCACCCCCACCCCCGGTCAACAATTTACACTCGCCACCTCCTCCAGGTTCAAATCTCACTCCAAGCGATCTTGAAAAATTGCCAACCTTGAGAAAATTATTTGCCGAGTTGGTGGGGGGTGGGGGTGGAGTGTGGGGGGCACTGATAGTATGTTTGCATACACCTCAGAAAGTAAGTAATTGCAACCATGTGTACAGCAGACACCACGGTACCATTTTAGGTGTTAATATTTCAGGCCCCAATCTGAGTATGTGTGTTTGTGTGTGTACGTATACACATTATTGTGTACGTGTATGTGTGTTGCATGTGTGATTTTTCAGGCTATAAATAAAGTAACATTTGTATACCCAGATAAGTGAGATAGAGAGAGAGACACACACAGATAGATGGAGAGGTAGAGAGAGACAGAGAGTGAGTTGCCATGGTTATATGAATTTATAACCCTAGCTGAAAACACCTGCACACTGCATGATAAAACCTTTAGCATCAAATTAGACCAAAAATATAAGGACCATGAATACATTAGCAACAGATGTACCGGTAACAGGGTTGCCAACTCTGATGTGGATCAGAGGTAAATAAACTAGATATTTTTTCGGCATGAGAGATCGGATGTGTGGCGTGTGAGCATGTGAAAATAGTCAAATGCATGTGTCTCACGCTCATTGTGTGAGAGTTGGCAACTCTACGGTAACGTTCCAAAACCGATAGCTAACTACAAAGAACAAAGTAGCAACTTTACCTGTTAGCTAATCAGAAGCAGTACATGGCTTTTCCAATCTTAATAACAAACAACCTTTACAACTTCGAAAGCTGCTTATGAAGAAAACTGCAGTCAAAAAGGAACACCACAACACTTAACACCAACTATGAAGAACCTCATTCAGAACCCTTCATCAAGAAGGCCTAATCAGCACAGAAAAATATTTTCTCTATTTATTTATCCAATAATAACTCAGCTGTTCAGAAGTATAGACCAACTAGAAAAACCCTACCTCCTGTGTCTTCCCTGAATTTGTGATGAGTTTGCAACATTTTTAGGGACAAGATAACCAGTACAAAGCAGAATATAGCAACAAGCAGTACCAGACTGTCAACCTTAATACCAGTTAATTAATCTAACTGTAATGTCGTTTCCAAGATTTTTTAAATTTATTTTTTGTTTTATGCACTGGAGCATTATATATATTCACACATTTCCGTATAGTTTGTTACTCACGCTCTTTTCCATGTGTCACATCTGGCTCTGCCCCATCTGTCAGTCTTGTCTTTCTGAGAGGTATTATAGAAAACATGCTTAACAAACTCTAAACAAAACCTTGAACTCTGAGTTGATTTATCCCGATCTCACATAGACTCCAAGTTTTCAACAAAACAGCTGATCGTAGCTAGGGTTGCCACCTAGGTCTGACAAAAAACAAAGACACACTGTCATACGAGAACGTAAATTGTTGACGCGGGGTGGTGGGGGGACGGGACAGGATGGGTGGCGAACGTAAATTGTTGACCGGGGGGGGGACACGTAAATTGTTGACAGGGGCGGGTGTAAAATGGACACAGCGAGAAAAAAAAGACGGATTTTCCTGGGCTGTCCTGGTTTTTCTTCTTTTTAATATTCGGTCCCGGCAAAAAAACTAGGTTAGTTAAAACCATGATTCAGACTGTTTCAGGCTCTGGAGGCGCCGTGGTCGCTGGCTGCGGCTCTGGAGGCGCCGTGGTCACTGGCTGCGGCTCTGGAGGCGCCGTGTTCGCTGGCTGCGGCCCTGGAGAACACAGCATTGCCCCTGAGCCACCCCTCAGTCCCCTCATCCTCACCTCCTCATCAATGGGGTTGGACAGAGGAGACGTGAGGACCTGACGCACAGGCTCCCAACACCTCTTTACTTGCTAACTGCTACATTATCTTACTATCTAGCTAGCAAATTAGCATTAGCCAGCACTTGCTAAAGTTACAGGGTTGCCAACTTTTGACGTTCGCTTGGAGTGAGATTTTTACCTGGAGCTGGTGGCGAGTGTATTTTGTTGAGCTGGGATGGCGAACGGAAGTTGTTGTGCGGGGGGGGGGGGCGAACGTAAAATGGACACAGATTCAGTGTTATATCGCCGGTGGATGGCGCCAGAGCTAGCGAACTAGTAACGTATTGAATCATATATGTGGATCCGAGGTAAATAAACTGGATATTTTTTTCGGCGTGAGATATCGGAAGTGTGGCGTCAGAGCGTGTGAAAACGGTCAAATGCGTGTGTCTCACGCTCAATGCGTGAGAGTTGGCAACCCTGAAGTTAACATTTTAGAATTGTGGACAGAAACGCCAATTTGATTGATAATGTTACAGGTAAACGGTTTATGGTTTATATGTCATTTCTTTACATACCTACTCTTGCACTTTTAGTAATGGTGCTTCAAAATCCCAGATTTCTAGTGCAACAGCCAAATTTAGCGGCCTCTTCACACAGGAGTGGCCCTCAGCACTCACACCTTGGCAAATTTTCTAAATGGCCCCTCCTTGATGTCACGGTACGGCGGCCCCCTACTGGTCGCCCCCGTCTACAGCAGCAGCTTGTCCTGTGGGTGTGGTGTTGTGTTCGTCCCTCAGGTGGGCGGAGCCCGCGATCCGTCTCACCTGAGGGTCGTTTGTTTGTCTATATATGTCTTGTCTTTGTACCAGTTGACTGCTGGTTATTATATCCTTAATTCGGATCAGTTCACGGGTTTTGGTTTGCGCACTTTACATATTAAACCATCCTATTTCCCTGAGACTTGGCGTGATCGCTTCCATTTATTTTCGCTCACCCTGCCCGTCACAGAATAACCAGCCACTTTCGGAAGCCGCCAGTCTCCTTTACTTTCTCCTTCGTTCGAGGTCATGTCTCGTGGTAAGTGTTTGTCTGCGTGGTGTTTTGTTTGAAGAGCTCCGCCATGCTTTTGTGTTGTGTGTGTGTGTGTGTGTGTGTGTGTGTAGCACGGCGAGGACCAGGGCAGTCTGCCCTGAGACAGCTCTTCATGTCCGTTGTTTGTGTGTCGGAAGAGTTTCGCCGTGCGTTTGTTTTGTGTGTTGCACGGCGAAGACCAGGGCGTCTTCCCTGTATACTCTTCATGTTTTGTGTGGGTGAAGTGTACGTGTGAATGGGCGTGTGGATCAGTGTGCGTGCTCGTGGTGTTATATGTTTAGTGTTTCGTGTGTGACGCGGGTGCCGCTCGTCACTGTCAACTCGCTCCCCTGTCGTCTTGTGTTTTGTGTGGGGGAGCGACTGCGAACCTGAGCGGCACGTCACAAAATTACCGAGCGTGCATGTAAGAGTCTCGTTCGTTCATTGTTTGTACACTGTTTTTTGTTTGTCTAGTTTTTGCGTATGTTGATCTCGCGTGCCTGTGATATGTTGTATGTAATTCCACACATGCTGCACGGAGGGCGTCGCTCCTGAGGGAGGCCCTGACCAGGAACGTGGGGGGTTCTCCTGAGCAGGTGGAAGTCCCCTGCTGAGAAGGAGACCCCTCCCCCATTGTAAAGGGGATCAGGGCAGTGCGCATCTGTGTTTTGTGTTGGTGTGTGTGGGTGTGTGTGTGTGGATTTGTGTTTTATGTGCAGGTGCTTCTCCCTGGTGGTGGATCGTAGCATTCCTGGGCCTTGTGGAGGTCTCCACCAGGCAGGAGCCCCCTTATGTTGTGGGGTGACCGGAGCCCGGTCTTAAAGAGCCCCTCCCTAGAGGGTTGGGGCCCCCGGATGTTTGGGGACCATGGGGCTCCGGTCTGAAGAGCTCCTGCACAAGACGGAGACCCTTCCACGGGGTCCAAGAGGTGACGTAGCCACGCCCCAGGAAGGCAACCTGCACACATACACCCCGGACGGACACGGAGCCATGGCCCGCCGTCCTCGCACCTGTGGGGCTATGCGGCTTAAGGCCGGTTAGGGCGTGAGGGCCCTGTGACCGACCGGGGCGTGGTTTTGTCTTGTTGACGGCCCAGTCGGTCCAGGGTCCCGCCCAGGTAGGCGAGCTAACCTGTGTTTGTGTTTTGTGTTTCAGCTCTGGGACTACAGGGGGTGTGTCCCTTGTCCCTGCCTGCCTGCCCCTTTGTTTTGTGTGCTGCTGCTGTAGGCCGCACAGCCGGTGGAGGGGAGTGCGGCTTGGAGGGGGGATCTGTCACGGTACGGCGGCCCCCTACTGGTCGCCCCCGTCTACAGCAGCAGCTTGTCCTGTGGGTGTGGTGTTGTGTTCGTCCCTCAGGTGGACGGAGCCCGCGATCCGTCTCACCTGAGGGTCGTTTGTTTGTCTATATATGTCTTGTCTTTGTACCAGTTGACTGCTGGTTATTATATCCTTAATTCGGATCAGTTCACGGGTTTTGGTTTGCGCACTTTACATATTAAACCATCCTATTTCCCTGAGACTTGGCGTGATCGCTTCCATTTATTTTCGCTCACCCTGCCCGTCACACTTGACAGAAATTAAAACTACTAAAGTTATGCAAATTACATATTTTATTTAGTAATGACAACATTCTTTTGCAAAACATAAATGAATAATTAATGACAACTAAAAAATAATAGCAGATATTATAGCAGATTACCTGATTAAAATAAAAAAAATCCCAAATAAAGAAATTCCATAACAATGTACACACTGACATGTACAGAACGGATATGCAGTCAGTGCAGGTCAGGAGAACCAGAGAAGAATGGACATGCAGTCAGTGCAGCTCGAGAACCAGAGAAGAACGAACATGCAGTCAGTGCAGGTCAGGAGACCCAGAGAAGAATGGACATGCAGTCAATGCAGGTCATGAGAAATAGAAACAGAGCAGCTCTTCCACTGCTCATGCACCAAATACACATAAATGTAAATGTAAATTTGTAAATGTAAATGTAAAACACACACCTCAGACAAAACTTCATTAATCTACAGTAGGTGTAAGTACTACACTTTATAATATATTGACTTATTTTTCATGTATTCATTTTCAATTGTCATTATTCTCAATCCATAATGACTTATTTTCAATACTTTTAATGTTTTAATGTTTAATTATTTTTATCACTTTGACAACAGTTAATTACAATTCATACCAATTAAGCAGTTTGTGTGTGTGTGTGTGTGTGTGTGTGTGTTTACGCAAGGTCAGGAAGGGACCTCTTATGGGAAACAGTGATGAGACAGACATAAATGCTGAGAGAGACGAAAGAAGCAGAGAGATGGAGAGAGGAAGGGATGGAGAAGAATAACAATAGAGTGAGAGGGTAGGATAGGATGGAGATGGAGAGAGAGAAGTCTGTATCAAGGTGAAACCAACCTCTGCCTTGTCAACACTAATCCAGAAGCTTCTGATCCTTTGTATTTGGGTCTTAAACAAACCCCCCCCCCCTTCTTTGTTGCTTTTTGGTGCTTTTTCTCTTTCATGATTTTGCAGCTTCGGAGTCACGAGTCAAGACCATATGCCAATTGTGTTCACCCATATACACATATTAATGGAAGCTATACTTTTTGTTTCTACTTGGGAGTTCACTCTGGAGAAGGCCTTTCTTCTGTATTTATTCTGGAGAAGGCTTTTCTCCCGTATTTACTCTGAAGAACGTCTTTCTCCTATGTTTATTCTGGTGAAGGTCTTTTCCCTGTGTTTACTCTTACTCATTAATGCTTCACTTAGCTCAGGAATGGTTCCGGCATGTTTGAAGCTGGCAGCCATCACTCCAGTTCTCAAAAGACCTGGCTTAGATCCCGAGAATTTGGATAATTATAGGCCCATTTCGAATCTCCCATTTCTCAATAAACTGTTGGAGCAAGCAGTAGCTGTGCAGTTAAAGGAACATATTGAATCCTGTGATCTGTTTGAAGTCTTTCAGTCTGGTTTTAGGAGAAACCACAGTACTGAAACTGCTCTTGTTAGGGTGGTGAATGATTTGTTGATGGCGGCTGACCAGGGACTGGTTAGCTTGCTTATTTTACTGGACCTGACTGCAGCATTTGACACAGTGTGCCATAGCCTATTGCTATCTCGGCTTAAAAATATGATTGGCATAACTGGAACTGCGTTAGCATGGTTCACTTCCTATCTCTCTGACAGGCAGCAGTTTGTTTCTATTGGAGGTTTTAAATCTGAAATTTGTTCTGTGTTACATGGAGTCCCCCAGGGCTCAGTCCTTGGACCTTTGCTGTTCATTTTGTACCTGCTTCCTCTTGGTGACATCATTAGGCAGCATGGGCTGCAGTTTCACTGCTATGCTGATGATGTGCAGATTTATATCTACACAAAACCTGCCCATAGCTTGCCTCCTATTGCCTTGTTGAGCTGCTTAACGGATGTTAAGGCATGGATGATGGAGAACTTCCTGAGTTTGAACCATAGAAAGTCTGAGGCCATCATAATTGCTTCTCCTGCTACAGTTAGGAGACTTGGGGACACCCATGTCAGTATTCCGGGTTTGGTTGTTTCTACCTCTGCTGAGGTAAGAAATCTCGGAGTCACGTTTGACTCTACGTTATCCATTGAGTCACACATTAAAAATACATGTAGGGCAGCCTTTTTCCATCTTAGGAATATATCTAGGATTCGCCCTTTCCTTTCTTTTGCTGCTGCTGAGACCTTAATTCATGCATTCGTCACTTGTCGACTGGATTACTCCAATGCTCTGTTGTATGGCCTCCCTGCGCGGGCTTTGAGCAAGCTGCAGTATGTGCAGAATTCAGCTGCAAGGGTGCTTACCCATAAGAGATCTTGGGAGCATATTACTCCGGTACTGTGTCACCTTCATTGGCTTCCAGTGCAGTATCGCATCCAGTACAAACTGCTAGTTTTGGTTTTTAAATCCCTGCATGACCTTGCTCCTTCCTACTTAAGTAGGTTACTAAAGCCATACTCCCCGATACGTACGCTTAGATCTTCAAGCCAACACTTGCTTGTGGTTCCGCCCTATAAGTTGAGTTCCACTGGGAAAAGAGCGTTCTGTGTCGCGGGTCCGATGCTGTGGAATGGGCTCCCTGATGAAATGCGGGCTTGTTCATCTTTAGATATTTTTAAAGCTGGTCTTAAAACTCATCTTTTTAAAGTGGCTTATGGGTGAGATTTGAAAATTGTAGTGTTATTCTATTTTTATGCATATTTATTTGTATTTATATTGTATTTTATTTTTCCTGTGTGTACAGTGTCCTTGGGTGTCCAGAAAGGCGCTTTACAAATAAAATGTTATTATTATTATTATTATATTACTCTGGAGAACGTCTTTCTCCCGTATTTACTCTGGAGAACGTCTTTCTCCTATGTTTATTCTGGAGAAGGTATTTTCCCTGTTTACTCTGGAGAAGGTATTTTCGTTATGTTTACTCTCTAGAAGGTCTTTTACTTATGTTTATTCTGGAGAAGGTCTTTTCCCTATGTTTACTCTGGAGATTGTTTCAGTGAACTCTACTAATCATCATTGCTAAGGAGTCTTACAAATTATTTTCTTTCTTATCTGTTCTGACATATTTCTGTTATTCCTAAAGCAATTCCTGTTTAATACAATTTCACATTTTAACTGAATTATTACCATCTTTACATGAACATCTGTTTAATGTAACAAATATTACAAATATTACAAATGAGGCTTGGACAAATGGTCCTACATCACCAGACAAGTGTGAGCCAAAGGGAATGCTCCCTCTCATCTCTAAATGAGGAGCGATTGCTCCCTACAGGCGTACGACCTTAATAAATGGACCAGAGTCTTGACATGATTTAGCTAATACTGCATGGAAGACGCTTAAGAAGGAGGACAGGGAAGGATGAGGTGGAATCACATAGAGCTCTTCAGGCCCGCAAAGTTTACATCTATTAACCATGGAACGTTCAGGCCTGTTACATTTACATCTATTAACCATGGAACGTTCAGGCCCGCGACATTTACATCTATTAACCACAAAACGTTCAGGCCGATTGAAATTTTGCAGAGAAAAAAATCACTGCAGGAAATAATAGATGTAAGTTTGCCAAACTCTCTCTCTCCCCCTTCTCTTTCCCTCTCTTTATACATTTCAGTGGTGCTTTACCGTCATGATAAATATTCACATTTGTAGTGCCAAAGCCATGATTTTTCCTATTTCACTCTTCACTCTGTCTCTATCCACCTCTTTCTCTCTCTCCCTCTCTCTCATTAACCTACATCCTCTGCAGGTAATTTTTGAAAGCACTATGCTGACCCCTCCAAGATTTGTATGTTAACACTCTCAGTAGAGTTAGGGTTCACTCTCACTAGCTTCTATCTACACAAGTAAGCAAGTCACGGTCAACAGAGGGGAAGTGCATCTGCAGCTGTGAGAGCTGACGTGGAGAGCAGCGCCAGCAAACATACGCTGAGGCCGATGCAGAGGCAGTGCAAGGTGAAAATGAGAATTCCAAAAAGGTGTAATTCCAAGCTCATACTGGAACTGGCTGGATGATGATTACATGGAGGAATGTGTGCTGTTAACATGGCCCCGCACTCACACCTTCAGTGAAGAATGGGTTCTGGGAGTTTATTATTAGGCAGTTCCCTCCTTAGGGGAGGGAGTGAGAGAGACAGAGAGCCACTTCTGCTGTAGAGCCTGAAGAATAAAGGGAGAGAGTCACCACCAGTATTCATCACCTCTCCTCCTTTCCTCTGTCCTCCATCACCCCCCCTCCCATCTGCAGCTCTGTGGCCCCTCCCTTCCCATCAGCAGTACTATGACCCCTCCTCTCCCATCTGCAGCTCTGTGGCCCCTCCCATCAGCAGTACTATGGCCCTTCCTCTCCCATTAGCAGGACTGTGGCACCTCCCCTCCAATAAACAGCTGGTAAGCCATTCACCACCACCCGTCCTCGCTGATGGCTTCAATGGCCTGGTCTTCGCTAATAAACGTGTTTTAAATTCTTACTAAGAAACTAATTCTGGGTTGGCCTCAGGCAGTTATCCCACAGTGCTTTGGAGCTTATTTAAGCAAGCTCCAGGCATTTCCTGCATCTCCACATCCATCTTCCACCAATACACACCCACACACACACACACACACACACACACACACATTTTTTTAATGTAGGTGTAACGTGACTCTTTTTTCATGTTTTCTCCATTTAATCTGCAGCACTGTTAATATTTTTTTTCTTTTCCTTCAGATATCAGCTCTCTGCGTAGAGAGGCAGAAATGATAATGTAATATCAGCCTCAAAGCAGCATTATGAGCAGTGTTGGGAACGTTACTTTAAAAAAGTAATTAGTTATAGTTACTCACTACTTGTTCAAAAAAGTAACTGAGTTAGTAACTGAATTACTCTATAATAAAAGTAACTAGTTACCAGGGAAGGTTAAAAAAAAGTTAAATAATTAAATTAAATTAAATAATTAAGTTATATAAAAAAAAGTTATATGCCAATGAATAAGGATTTTTTTGGAAAAAAAAGCAGTTTTCACAGTCAGTTGAAATGAGTAGATCAGAAAGGTGTTTAACTTTTAATATTTATCAAACAACACATCAACAGACCAGTGCAGGATAAAATCCTTTAAAATCCCAAATCTTTGTAAAAAAAAAAAAAGTAAACAGTTACACTATATAAAATGCATTTACATTTATCAAATTAAATTAAATTCTCTCAACCTGAGACAACTGGTTTGTTCACAACAGAAGTAAACTTAACAATAAAACCTCTATTCTTAATTAAATAAATCATATACCCAGTCTTGTAGACATTCAGGAACTTCAATTATTTTCTTAAATAATGGTTATATTGCCACCTTGAAAATGCTAATTTTTCTTCGGCTTGCTCCTGACTCGCCATTTATGCCTCTTCTCCATTTGTGACGTGTGTCACTGGCGTGCTTCGGCAAGCATGTAACAACACTGGCTCTGATTGGCTACCATAACGCTGCCTTAGCCAATCGCTTACTGACTTGTTAAGTTAAACAGGTGTTACACCGAGAACTGTGACCTATCGAAATCTGTTACTCCTCACTAGCCTGGGCAGCGGTCCGCTCACATTACTGTTAGTATATCAATATATAGTAACGCACCGCTTTTAATGACCAGTAACTTCAACGGCGTTGTAACAACAGGAAAAGTAATTAATTATATTATCCCGTTACTGACAAAATGACGCCGTTACCTAACGATTATTCTCAACACTGATTATGAGTAAGAGAACAATGTGCAGAAATTCTGGCGTGGAACGCCTGCTCTGTCTGCCTTGTCAGACATGCTGGTATGCCCAGTGGCAGGGAGACCTGCCTACACTCCTCTGCCCTCCACTGGCGGGGTAGTTTCTACCCTTGCAAAAACAGACTTTTCATTCTAATAACTTCAGTGCAGGCAATAAATAGCATAGCATGTACATTTACCATATTTCCCCAATTACTATAGCATAGTATAGAATAGGAAATGAATATAGTATAAAGTAATAAGTGATTCCACACAATGCCATGGCCAACTATAAGTTTGGTTCTCCACATGTGATACTTTATCTTTTTCACCACACAGCAATGATTAAAGCCTAAAATATAGAAATATTAAGGGAAACATCCATCACAAAGTTGTGTAACAGAGGTGGCAGGACCCAACCTATCAATGTCTGTTGGTGTGACTGTGGCTGGTGTCTCCAAAAGTAGTCTAAAATAGGGTCTGCTCAGCCAGGCGAGTCTGTCTGATATGTGTCTCTGCCTGCCAGGAAACAGGCTTCCCACACCTGCTCACTGGTGCTGCTCCTTTATGATTTTCAGAAAAACACATGTTGAAAAGTTTGATTCACTTAGCAGTCTTTACCACTCTCAGGGGTGTGCTTTTATCAAAATATGCATTTCTTTGATTTTGAATTCTTGACATGGTTCTTTATTGTTAGTTATAGTTAGGTTTGGTTACTGTTATTTATGTAACAATCAGTTCAAATCTTTCAATCTGATTGGTTGACAAATGCTCTGACCATGCTGTTATTTGTTATAATAGTGTTAGTGTTAGTATGAGTTTTCACACCTATCACCTCTGCTGACATGTTGCTAATTAACAACAACCTTTATGCACTCAGCCTGAGACATCATAACCCAATTGACCTGACATCATAAGCCAGTAAGGACACTAACTTGACATCATAAACCAGTAAGGACATTGACCTGATATCATAACCCAGTAAGGACAATGACTTGCTGGTTTTGTGCCAAAAATGGACACCACCCAGAGTGGTCTGTGTGTATAACAGGGATTTTAGAAGGGGTTTTTGAGGGATTTTCACTCATTTGTTATTCTTTCATTAAGAGACCTGCACACACACATGCACACACACAGGCATATAACCCCACATACACAAAGACACAAACACAACCCTGCATATGCACACACACACATATTTGCAGACATGCATGCACACACACACACTGATCTGCAAACACACACACACTCACACAGATCTTGGGCATGGTGCACATTAACAGATCTCTGTGTTGAAAGTAAGGGCTGCAGATTGGAACTATAGTCTAAAGCGGTCACTGCTCAACACGGACGTCATTCACAGTGACACATCCGGCGCCCTGTCTCTCTCACATCTCGCATCTCTCACACTGTTTGCCAGAGGTCTGTGTGTTTATGCACGGGGGATTGTCTGTGAAAGCTTCTGTGCAGACGTGTATGTGTGTGTGTGTGTGTGTGTATAGAGTGCTGTCTAAGAGGCTATAGATTCGATCAGGAAGAGTCTCGTGTCAATACAGAATACATCCACTGAAGATGAGAGTCAGCACTCTATCGGGCGTGCTTCATCAACCATTATCTCTCTCCCTCTCTAGCTTTCTCTTATGTCTCTCCATGTTTTTGCTTCCTCTCCATCACTGCCTTTCTCCATCTCCCTCCATCTTTGTCTCTCTTCCTCTCTCTCTCTCTCTCTCTCTCTGATAGATGTAATATGCCAAAGCAGCTAATATGAAACACCCAAGTATAAACATAAAGTTAATCTCTCCTAATATGTACAGCAGTTTCTCAGTGTCGCTGCAGCGCTGAAACTCATTTATAGGTTGGAATAGAGAACTAGAAATTACATTATTTACAGAGTTATTACTAATCAATAAAAGGAAATAAGCCAAGATGATCTATAAATATGTAATAATCTAATAATTTGTTTGATTTTCCTCACTGGTTGTGCCTCAGGTTGTGGCTCAGGTTGTGATAGACTGACACATATCGTGCTGCATGTATGATCAGTTCACTCTTCTCACCCAGTACGTACAGCAGTTTCTCAGTGACGCTGCAGTGCTGGAACTCAGGGGAGATGCTCATTACTTTCCTGTAGAATTTGTTTCTAATGGGATCAAATTTAGGGCATTCACTAAGAAAGTGCCTCTCTGTCTCCACCACTGTTTCTTTTGCTCTCTCCATCTCTCTTTCCCTCTCTGCCTCCCTTTCTCTCCATGTCTCCCCCCTTTCCATCACTCTTTCTCTCATTCTCCACTACTCCCTCCCTCACTTCCCTCATTGTCCACCTCTTTCCTTCACTCTCTCCAACTTTCTCTCTCTCTCTTTCTCTTCCCCTCACTGTCTCTGCTGTTTAATTTCACATTGTCTTAGCTTGGTCAATTATTTTAAAAATGTCCACAATTAAAAGTCTCTAAGTCTCCACTGCAGAAACATGTCATCTTGTGAAAATTTTATCCAATACTGAAGTTAAGACTTTTTAAAAATCCACTTAAAGCTCCTTAAAGCTCAGATTGTAAAGCTAACAGTAAAAATAATCTTTAAAAAATGTTCACAAGTTGTCTAAAACATAATCTGACTAGGACTTTACTGACTCCAAATGGTTAAACAAATAGTTATACTTAGATATATGTAATAGTGCTTAAGCAGGGTTGCCAACTTTTCAAGATCACTTGGGAGTGAGATTTGAACCTGGAGGGGGTGGCGAGTGTAAATTGTTGAGGGGGGGTGTGGCAAACGTAATTTGTTACAAGGCGGGGTGTAAAATGGACACAAATTAACTATTATATCGGTTGCCAGTGGTTGGCGCCAGAGCGAACTAGTAACTCATTGAATCATAGATATGGATCAGAGGTAAATAAACTAGATTTTTTTTTTTCGGCGTGAGAAATAGGATGTGTAGCGTGAGAGCGTGTGAAGACATTCAAATGCGTGTGTCTCACGCTCAATGCGTGAGAGTTGGCAACCCTGTGCTTAAGTGCACTGTATTGGTCATTTTTTTAAATGTTTTGTTACTGTACATGCTTGGAGCAAAAGATCAGAAACAGAAAATGTTTTACTGAAGTAGGCTACACCACATCTGATAAACTAGTTGCATTACTCACCTCCACCAACATGTCCATTTAAATCTGCTCCAATAACCACTCTCTTTTCTTTAGGAACCTGCAAAACAACTTCATCTAACTCGCTCCACAATTCTTCTTTCTCCTCCACATCACAACCTACCTGAGGAGCATAAGCACTGATGACATTCATCATCACTCCATCAATCTCTAACTTACACAGATCACCCTGTCACTTACTCTCTTTACCTCCACTACACTCTTACTAAACTCATCCTTCAGGATTACCCCTACTCCATTTCTCTTCCTGTCTACACCATGATAGAGTTTGAAGCCACCACCAATGCTCCTGGCCTTGCTCCCCTTCCACTTGGTTTCCTGTACACACAGTATATCTTCCTCCTCTCCATCGCATCAGCTAGCTCTCTCCCTTTACCTGTGATAGAGCCAACATTCAGCGTACCATCTCTAACCTCCACCTTCCTGCTCTGCCTCCTCTCCTTCAGCTTCAGAACCCTCTCCCCCCCCCCCCTCTCCTCCTCCTCCTTGTCCCTACAGTAGTCCAATTTCCGCTAATGCCCTGTTGGACAACAGCACCAGTGGCGGTCGTTGTTAACCATAGTGCCTGTAAATAAAAATTTTAATTGTCCAATGAAGGTAATTTAAAAACCAGGACACTTAAAAAAAAAGACAGGACGTGAAATACGGACAGGTCCCGGGAAATACGGAGGTTTAATCACCCTACTTTAAGAGAGCTGGACTGTTTGCCATCCCTAGCCACTGCACGTTTAAGGGCTTCGGCTCTTTTGGCGGGGTCTTATACGTCTAGTCGTGTTTTGTCTCAAAATGCTTCTTAATACTGGAAGTTCCGCACGCAACGTTGTCATAGCACAGTGTGTACACACAGCATGATCTTTGACACACACCAAACCATAGTCTTCCGCCCAGGGTTGAAATGCCCTCACTTTGTTTTTTTAACCGGAGGCTCTGTTATCTCTTGTAACGCTATCAGGTAGGCTAACTGATTTGTATTAGGCTAAATTTAAACGTGGGTCTGTGGCGGGTGTTGAGTGCAGAGCGTTGAGGAGCGATTTCAACTGGAGGATCGTGCTCTCTGAACGTGTGGGTCGCGACCCACCAGTTGAGAATCACTGCTCTACACTAACTACTCTACAGACTGACTACTCTACATACTCACTACTCTACACATTCTCTACACTGTACACTCACTGCTCTATAGCCTACACTGACTGCTCCACACACTCACTAGCATGTACACCCTCTGTTCTGCACTGTTCTCACTACCCCACACCCTCACTACTTTACACACTTACTACTCTACACACTCGCTACTGTACACGCACTATTCTACACACTACCATCTACACTCACTACACTGGACACTCAATACACATTCACTACCTTACACAATCATTGCTCTACACCAGGGGTGCCAATTGTACCGGGGGCCAAAACTCAAAGCACAATTTAGGTCACGCGATGAACTTCTTCTTTAACTCTTCTACTCTCTGTAGCTTCTGGTCTGCATTCAGGTTTTTCAGCTTGTCCTGATGTTTTTCTTGAAGTGCCGTCTTGGTTTAAATTCCTTAATTACAGCCACATTAGCTCCACAAATAAAACACACGGGTTTACCGGAAATGTCCATAAACATATAGTCACTCAGCATCCCTTCAGTTTTCAATGGCTCTATTTTCAGAATCAACGTGTAACGCGGCTCGCGCCACGGAGCGAGGAGACGGACACAAACGCTGAGGAGAGCGAGATTTATTAAAGGAAATTCCAAAGGCAGGGTTGTAGTCACGGGCATGGGTCATAACGGGAGGGCAGTCCATACACGAAATGTACAAAGGCATCACACGAACAGGAAAAAAAACAAGGCAGGCAAACCAGGGGAGAACAGGCAAAACACACGGAGGACGGGAAACACAAAAGATCGAACTCACGTAGGCAACAAACAGGCATAAACAAAAAGACCGATACGGACATGGGAGACACAGGGACTTTTATACACAGAACTAAACTAGGGACAGGTGATGACAATGACACAGGGGCGTGGTAACAAACAAGGAATCCATCAAAACCAACGAGCAGGGCGGGACAAACAGGCAGGGAACACGGACATGAGGGAACCCAGAGTGACAGCTACGAGAGGGGGCGTTGCCCTACGTGACAGAACCCCCCCTCAAAGCGTGCCACTCCGGGGCACGCAAGGGCAGACAGGACAGGGACACAGACTAGGACAGGACAGGGAACTACGGCACACGGCGAGGGACAGGAACAGCAGACACAGGTCCCGGGGCATGGAGATACAGGCAGGGACAGGGCAAGGCACGGGAGCAGGACTGGACAGGACAGGACCGGGGACAGACACGGGAGTGGGGCCAGGGGACAGGGTAGAGGCACACACGGAGGCAAACACGGCTTGGACAACCGAGACTGGGACAGGAACAAAGTGGGTGATTACTTGGGGAACAGACACAGGGACAGGGACCTGGAGGGACTGACCAGACACAGACACAGGGACGGGCACAAGGACACGAACAGGTACACACACAGGGACTGGGACCAACACAAAACCGGGGACAGAACAAGGGAGCAAGGGGAACATGGGCAAAGAGACGGGGGCACAGGGCAGAGCAGGGGGCACAAAAAGTCCAGGCCCAATGGAGGGCAGCACAGTCTCTGGGGACACAGGCGTGGCCGGGCGGCGGTATATGCATTCGTTTGTTTGTCTGCCCTCCCGTTAGGTTCTTATCATTATTTGGGCAACACGGTGGCTTGGTGGTTAGCACGTTTGCCTCTCAGCACTGGGGTCTTTGTTTCAAGTCCCTATCTGAGTGGAGTTTCCATGTTCTCCCTGTGTTTGCGTGGGTTTCCTCCGGGATCTCCGGTTTCCTCCCACAGTCCAAAAACATGGAGGTTAGGTAAATTGGCTGACAAATTCTCCCTGAGTGTGTCTGTGTCTCTATGTTCAATAAAAAGTAGTGTCTGAGTGTGTGTGTGTGTGTGTTTGCTTGTATGCCCAGTGGTGGATGGTGCTCTGCCACTAGGGTCTGTCCTCTCTCCCCTGCCTGCACCCCATTCAGTCCCCCAGGGGGCTGTGGCTTCCGGTAGAGAGTACGCTGTGCGCAATTGGCTGCCGCTTCTCGCCGGTGTGTGTGTATGATTGGTTGTCTGTGACTTGTACCTGTGTTAAATTGTAAAGCGCCTTGGGAATTTGGAAAGGCGCTATATAAATCAAACATTCATTCATTCATTATTTGGTCTCTGTGGTTTTGCTTGGTGTGTGGTGTACTTTATTAGTTTTGGTTACCTCCGCAGTTACCTCTGATCCACATCTATGATTCAATGAGTTACTAGTTCGCTCTGGCGCCAACCACTGGCGATCGATAGATCGCGATATAACACTTAATTTGTGTCCATTTTACGTTCGTCACACCCCAACCCCCCCCCGGTCAACAATTTACACTCACCGCCACCTCCTGGTTCAAATCTCACTCCAAGCGACCTTCAAAAGTTGGCAACCCTGCTATATTATCTGTATTATAGACCCCAGTGCAGCACTAAGATGTAAAAGTATCAAAGGATATTAAGAGATTGTTAACTACCATTGTTAGTGGAGTTTCAGTGCTGGTATAAATTCGGGTAAAAATAACTCATGGACATAATTTGTCTGCAAAATGGAGCATAAAAGCAACAAAACAGATCTTTGTAGTATTTTAGAAATAAAGTATTAATGATTGAAAGTTTGAATGACCTGTGAGGGGTCATTCAGTAGGGTGTAGGGTGAGGAGGCGAGTGAACAGTAGGGTGAGGCATCAAGTGAACTGTAGGGTAAGGAGGCGAGTGAACAGTAGGGTGAGGCATCAAGTGAACTGTAGGGTGAGGAGGTGAGTGAACTGTAGGGTGAGGAGTCGAGTGAACTGTAGGGTGAGGAGGCGAGTGAACTGTAGGGTGAGGAGTCGAGTGAACAGTAGGGTGAGGAGTCGAGTGAACAGTAGGGTGAGGCATCAAGTGAACAGTAGGGTGAGGAGGTGAGTGAACTGTAGGGTGAGGAGGTGAGTGAACAGTAGGGTGAGGCATCAAGTGAACTGTAGGGTGAGGAGGTGAGTGAACTGTAGGGTGAGGAGTCGAGTGAACTGTAGGGTGAGGAGGTGAGTGAACTGTAGGGTGAGGAGTCGAGTGAACAGTAGGGTGAGGAGGTGAGTGAACTGTAGGGTGAGGAGGTGAGTGAACAGTAGGGTGAGGCATCAAGTGAACAGTAGGGTGAGGAGGTGAGTGAACTGTAGGGTGAGGAGTCGAGTGAACAGTAGGGTGAGGAGGTGAGTGAACTGTAGGGTGAGGAGTCGAGTGAACAGTAGGGTGAGGCATCAAGTGAACAGTAGGGTGAGGAGGTGAGTGAACTGTAGGGTGAGGAGGTGAGTGAACAGTAGGGTGAGGAGGTGAGTGAACTGTAGGGTGAGGAGTCGAGTGAACAGTAGGGTGAGGCATCAAGTGAACAGTAGGGTGAGGAGGTGAGTGAACTGTAGGGTGAGGAGGTGAGTGCACAGTAGGGTGAGGCATCAAGTGAACAGTAGGGTGAGGAGGTGAGTGAACTGTAGGGTGAGGAGGTGAGTGAACAGTAGGGTGAGGCATCAAGTGAACTGTAGGGTGAGGAGGTGAGTGAACTGTAGGGTGAGGAGGTGAGTGAACAGTAGGGTGAGGCATCAAGTGAACTGTAGGGTGAGGAGGTGAGTGAACTGTAGGGTGAGGAGTCGAGTGAACAGTAGGGTGAGGCATCAAGTGAACAGTAGGGTGAGGAGGTGAGTGGACTGTAGGGTGAGGAGGTGAGTGAACAGTAGGGTGAGGCATCAAGTGAACTGTAGGGTGAGGCATCAAGTGAACTGTAGGGTGAGGAGGTGAGTGAACTGTAGGGTGAGGAGGTGAGTGAACTGTAGAGTGAGGAGTCGAGTGAACAGTAGGACGGGTTCTGTCTAGCCCTGTACCCTCTGCCTGCAGGAGTCATGGTGAAACTTGGCAGATGGCCATGGCAGCATGGTCCTCACTGCACACGGTAGGCGGTACACAGGTCTGTCAGGTGCCACATTGGAGACGTGGCATGGGGCAGCAGAGGGCATGGTAGGGAGACAGGAAAAGAGGGAGACAAGGAAATGGGGAGAGAGGAAGACAGGGGCAGGAGGAGACAGGTAGAGAGAGAGGGAGACAGAGAAGGAGATAGGAAGATGGACAGAGGGAAATAGGGAATGAGCGAGAGAGGGGGAGATAGGGAGAGTGTGAGACGAAGGAGATAGGAAGACGAGCATAGGGTGACGGGGAGAGCGAAAAAGACAGGAAATATGAAATGAGTGAGACAGTGAAGGTTAGGATGGAGGGGTCCATGAACTCTGGACCTCAGAAGGGTTAGTGTGTGTGTGTGTAAATACACGATGACAGCAAGCTGAAACTTTGTGCAGGCCTAGTGTGAGCAATGAACTTGCCTTTCACCAGAGAGGAAGGACATGGGGCTATATTTGGTTATGAAAATGTGTTTGTGTGTGTATGTGTGTGTCTGTGTGTGCTTTTGTGTGAGAATGCTAGAGTAAGAGAGACATTATGAACAGGTACCGAAAGACAAGATAGAGTAGGGGGAACAGATATAGCCTCTTTGTCTGTCTGTCGCTCACATACACCTGTCAACAATCTCGATGTGGTCTGGTTGCTGAGCAAACCGTGCTAATGAACATCTGTTAAAGGGTTAGAGCAAGGTGAAAGAGATCAAACCGGCCCATTTTTCCTCTCTCTCTCTCTGTCACTCTCTCCCTCAATCTACCCTTATCTCTCTCCCTCTCTCTACCCCTCTCTCTCACTCTCTACCTTTCTCTCCCTCACTCTCTCGCCCTCTACGCTTCTCTCTGTCACTCACTTTCTCTCTACACCTACTCAAGACTGCTACGATTTGATGACCGTGATTCATGGCCAGCAAGACGTTTGACAGACAATGTTGCAGCCATAAGAGAGGTGTGGGACAGGGGGTGGAGCAGCTGCCCTACCTCTACAATCCAGGGCCTGGTGTAACAGTGGACGAGCAACTGATTCCATTTAGAGGTCATCTGTTTTCATATTTGTAATAAAAGTTATTTTTACTATTGATTTCTTTGACTGTTTTCTGTTACACCGATACTAATCATTGAAGCTAATGTCTTTTGTCCAAAGGTCATTGTCCTTTCCGGCAGTATATGCCCACCAAGCCAGCAAAATATGGGATCAAGTCATGGGTGACTTACGGTGCCAAATCAAGCTATGCTTGGAAAATGCAAGTCTATACTGGGAAGCCGACCAGTGGATGTCCAGAGAAGAACCAGGGGATGCTAGTTGTGCTTGATGTGACAGAGGAACTGAGGGGTCAAAATGTGACACGTGGGCTTATGTGGTCTGTCTATTCGCGCAGTGTCCCGTGCTAATCTTTGTTTGAGTCTCGCCTCACTTACCCCTCAAAATACCCCTCAAAAACAGGGGAAGGAACATTTACCTGACAAATTTTAATGTTGCATTGTGTTCCAGGTTTGAATAGTGATGGAATTTTGTTTAAAGTAGCCTACTTTAAAATGCTTGAAATTGTAATTGTAATCATTTCACAACATGTAGCTGCCTGACTGAATAGTTCGCTTGTATTATGTTTACAAATACATTTACAAATAATTGTGTGCAGTGACACAAACGTAGTGTCAGGAGATACATTATTTAAATACATTAGATACATTGTTACTATTAAAAATGCACTTCCAATAAAGTGAGTATTGGAAAAATTTATTTTGCTGCTGAATGTAACTACTAAAGTAACTTGTAATCTAATGTAGTTACTTTTAAAATCAAGTAACCAGTAATGTAACTAAGTTACTTTTTAAAGGAGTATCAGTAATCAGAGCCATCACTGTGTATCATTGAATTCAGCAGCAGATGAGCAGCTTTTAATGGCCCTCCAGATACCATAGTATATATTGCTGATCATGACTATGTGCCGCCAAGTTTAGAGAGACAGCAAGCACCCTCCACTCTTGTGAGGGCAGTGCAGAAAAGTACCACAAGCAAATAGAGTAGTGCTGAAGAAAAGGGAGAAGCTAAGGGTCATAAAAATAATGAACTAAAGCAAAGAAAAGAATGAAAGTGCACATGAGAAACAAGAAGACAGACAAAAATTAAATTGCAAAGGAGAAAAAAGAGAGGGTTGTTGCCTTTCTCACTGAGATATGGATGTTTGGAATGTTCAAAACATCTCATATGCACAATGTAGCTATGTACAATTTGAATTGAGTCTTTCTTCTGTCTGCTAGATATCTTAGATTTTATTGTTTTTAATGTAATATGATTAATAAGGTGTATGAATTATTTTTACTGTACTATAATCAGAGATCAGTAAAGTGTATTTAAAAAATCCTACATTTTGTTCACATTTATTAAAACACAAAATCACTTTTTGTTCAACTTTAATTGTCAATTGCTTGTTGTTTGCTTATCGTCAGTTGGTGTAACCGATAAATGTCAATTGGCGTAACCAATGTTTCTCATAAAAATAGTTTTTTTTCTTTTTTTTATATATTTTAAACATAATTTGAAATGATATTTCATAATAAATCACTTATTTTCATCAGTACACTTACATAACTTTTAGAAGGCTGAATTATTTAATACTTGTCATGCTTTTGTGGTTACACCGTTTGACAATTTAATGTGATTGTGATTTTTTTATTTGGATAAAAATGGTAAAAATGTTATATAAGATGCTATGACACCAACAGACATGCAAACTATAGATCTAGACAAACATCTAGCATGTTGTTTTAACATATTTAAAGCATATTTGTGATTTGGACGTCATACCAACACTTATTTTGTCACTGACCCCAATATAAAACAATACAGCAACGTTTTAACCTTGGAACATGAATAACGAACTTCAGCGCATTAGCACCATGACTATATTTGTGACAGCTCTCATTGCTATTTTTAACGTAAAGCAATAAAAATAATATATACAAAACGTCTCCAAATCAACAAAATAATCTTTTATATTGAACCAAAGCAGCTTTAAAAAGTAATATTAAACATGTCTGAAGATACTAAATTATTACATTTAGTAATAGTAATTACATTTTCCCTTCAAATCTAAACTGACTGAGGCTTAGTGATGGGCACAGCATTTCTTTTAAGCCCTATCCGGACGGGATTAGTTTTTCAGGGGGACGTCTGTGAAAAATATTTCACCCTTGTACTCAGTGATAAAACTCTTGCATCCGGACAGCAATTGAAAAAACAGGAGGACCCGTGAGTTTTTGGCTTTCTCGGTCACATGACATCGCCTTGTCACGTGATAGCATGTTTAATAATGTCACACTGCCAACTCTGATGATTCCTTTTTAACTTTTAACTTTACTACTGTCCAGTTCAGCATTTAAGATCTCCGTTTAAGTTAAGCTATTTTGTTAAACCAATACAGAAAACACATTATAAAAAATCGCTAATGAATGTAAATAGCTAAATAAATCCGTTAAATAAAATAAAATAAATCCATTAAAAAATCCAGTAAATCCATTTTCGCTCGCCGCTGTCTTTACGTGGATCTCCGTGAAAACGCGCGCCCAACGTGTAACTACGGTGCGTGGCAGTGGACATATAGCTGTTTTATTAAACGCGAGGTGATGTCTGCATGTATAAACTCAGACATGTGGATCCGGACGGGACTAAAATTACCAGACGACCACGGAGTACAGCGAAAAACAGTAGGTAATTCCGCCTGTAATTTTCTCTGAGGACGTCTGAGAAAAACACGGACATGCTCGTTCCGGACGGGATTAAAATCACAGAGGACCCCCGTAAAAGAGAAAATTACCCCAGGACCCCCTGAGAAACTAATCCCGTTCGGATAGATGAACTGAATCATTAGAATCAGTTCACTAAAAAGATTTGTTCAAAAGATTTGTTCACCAAATTGTTCAGTGCTTGGCAGGACTCTGACCCACCTAACTGATACATGGCTGAACGGTACATGTTTCATTTTAGTTCATGGCCTCAGGGACCAGGAGACGAGAGTGTTGTAAAAAATTTATAAATAAAAAATATGCAACAAAATGCAGGCCTGATTTTCAGGCACCACAGCGGAATTCCGGTGTACCGACGTGTCCGCGAGAAAAAAAAAAGTTCGCCTAGTGCAGTGGTTCTCAAACTTTTTCTATCATTCCCCACCTCAGAAGAAGGGGAAATTCCATGCCCCACGTGTCATATGGAATATATCACCCACACAAGTTTGTTGATGGGGGTGGCGAACATAATTTGTTGGTACAAATTCATTAAAAGGCCGAATCTAGCCCTGGTTCACGCTGTTCCGCAGACATTTTAAACATCCGGGGCTTATGCAAAATGAACTGGCATTAAAACGACAGGCTTAAAAAGGTTCATTTCTTCAAATTGCTTGTGCCCCACCTGCAATACCCATGCACCACACTAGTGGGGCGCGCCCCACACTTTGAGAAACGCTGGCCTAGTGCATGGGTTAAAGTTCTCCGTCACCACGACGGATTTCCGTCATTTGAATTTTTTGGGGAAAAAAAATCCATCAAATCATAATAAACCACACGCGCGCGTGCTATCTGTTTTGAGGCCAAAATATGATCCTCTCACTGGCGCTCATCACAGCTGGATGGATGACAGCGGTGTCATTTGATTGACTTGTGGGTCATCCCGCCTTCTGATTTTCATACATTACGTAGAAAAGTTACCCTTTCCCTAAGTCCAGTTTGTTTTGGTCAGTTTATGTTTTCAACTTGTTTTGTCATGCCGAAGACATTGCTCCGATTCAATCAACAAAAACATCATACAGGTGGTCCCGGGGTTACGAGGTTCCAGAGTTTCGATTTTTCGTGGTTATGACACATCTCCCATTTACTGTATAAAGCCTTGTTTGGACCTAAGTGGTTCTGCTTACCTACACCACATTTTCAGTAATTGCAGTAAATGTCTTTTGTCAGGAAAATTTTTCAGTCAAATGAAAATTTTTTGCTTTAACCCATGACACAGACATATATCTGCGCCCAGGGGCCAACAAGTTATGAGTGTGTTGCATACATTAGGGTGACCAAACGCCCGTATTTCCGTATTTTCAAGTCTGGGTTTTTTTTTATAACCATTCCAACACTGTTCTGTGCATGTCTGCTTCTCCAGCGAGCAACCAGTAGTGTTGTTTACAATCTCATGTAGGCGAGTAGCGTCATTCGAACAAATTGTTCGCGAATGACACAACACTACTGCTGCAACATAATCTACCATTTACTACTGACTGGGGCAAAGCACAACCTAGCAGCATGGAGAGGAACTCCCGGCTCCATTAATAAGGTACGTTTTTTATTAAGCTAACACACTAACTTTGTGGGGTTTGTTGAGTTTTAATTTTGAACTAGGTTGTATTTCAAAATATTTTCCAAACATAGTTATCAAAGCTAGTGCTAACCAGAGGCGGACGAAGTACTCAATTTCATTACTTGAGTCAAAGTACAGATACCACTGGTCAAATGCTACTCCGATACAAGTGAAAGTTGCATGTTCAAAATCTTACTTAAGTGAAAGTACTGAAGTACTTGCTTTTAAAAATACTTAAGTATTAAAGTACACCTTCCGTCACATTTGTAAAAAAGTTATAGTTTAAAAGTATTATACATCCTACCAAATCCTCTTTGGGCATAATATTCATACAGTCTTTGATAATAATCCATAAGGCATATTCCAATGATGTACATCATTCAGGTAGTGGTAGCAGAAAAGTTTAACCTACACTTTAGTTTAAGGAACAAAAACATTTTCTAAAACCACAATTCACTGATTAGCCTAGCCTAACCTGTTTAAGCAAATTATGTTACCATATTAAAAGTCAATAATAAAATGACGGTTTTCTCTCTTTGCTAGTTAGGTATTCAGTCATCCAATACAACATTATGCTACAGTCAATATAAACAAAGACAAAGTAAAATTAGCAGTGTGGCATCTTGGTAGTCTAACCTTGCTACAACCTTTTGCAGTATGGCTAAAGCCCACCAACTCCATGCCACCCAACATGCTAACAAACTCTTTTCAAACTAGAAATCACAGCCACATTAGAATTATTGACATTAGTTCTACACTGACATTAGAATGGAAACATTATTTGACAAGATTCGATTAACCCACACGGTTTCCCTTATTGATGTTTCCGTAGTTTGAATTACTTGCCAATATAATGTTAATATTATTTATAGTGATCCTAGCAGACCTAGCAGTGGAGTGAGCAGGCAAAGTCATTTCACTAGCCTTACTGCAAAGCTCCTCTGACTACATAGTCACTTAACAAAACATTTAGGCTGCATACCGTAATATACTTCCTCAGGTGGGACGGTGAATTTTGGTATGCAGTGATATAGTTTGTTTTTGGCAAACAAAGCATGCATTTAAAACGATAGGAATGATTCATCCGTTCAGAAAACTGGAACATTTTGTCGAGATACGGCCATGGGTGCAAAAGAGCATGCCAGGGTTGCCAGCTCTCACGCATTGAGCGTGAGACACACGCATTTGACCGTTTTCACACACTCTCACGCCACAGTTCCGATATCTCACGCCGAAAAAAAATCTAGTTTATTTACCTCTGATCTATATCTATCAACCACCGGCGATCGCGATATAATACTTAATTTGTGTCCATTTTTCATCGCCCCGGTAACGTTCGCCACCCCCCGATCAACAATTTACACTCGCCACCAAGTCCAGGTTCAAATCTCCCTCCAAGCGATCTTGAAAAGTTGGCAACCCTGGCATGCTCCATCACCGCCGTCTCCGCTCATGTTGCTGTTATTTAGGAAAAGAACGACTAGCGACACAGAACTTGATTTTACACCTCACAGACACATCCTTGATTGCTGATAGGCTGTCACCTGTGAAAATACTATCAGGGGAGGGGAGGAGAGTTGTGTGTGGAAGTAACGAGTAACGAGAGCTGGACAGAAATGTAGTGGAGTGATAAGTACTGTATTTGTTATTCAACTGTAGTGAAGTGAAAGTCATGAGTATTAAAAAAAAAATCAACTTAAGTACAAATACTCAAGAACTGTACTTAAGTACAGTACTTAAGTAAATGTACTTCGTTACTGCTCACCTCTGGTGCTAACTAAGCCAAAGTGATGTAAAGTTCAATTTGTAACAGTTAACACAAAAAGTTAAATTAACCTTTCATCGTTAGCTTGTCCTTGCAGTAGATGTAATAACACGTAAAGGCATCGGCATCTTACATAAAGATTACGTTGGCATATGCCAATGACATTGGCATCTTACGTACAGATGACAGTGGCATATGCCACTGTTATCGGCATCTTATGTACAGATGACAGTGGCACATAACATTTTTTTTTCCAGATGCTGGCATGTGCCTATACCTATGTCATTTTACTTTGTGCCTAAAGTAAGGTGGGGTCAGATGGGGTCGGTGCTAGGCAGCGGGGGGTTTGGCACCTTCTATGCCAGCAGCCGGATCTCTGACGGTTTACTGGTGGCAGTTAAACATGTGGCAAAGGAGAGAGTCATGGAGTGGGGCTCCATTAACGTTGTGATGATGCCTTTGGAGATTTTGCTGATGAAGAAAGTGGGCTCCTCGTTTAGAGGGGTGATCAAGTTGTTGGACTGATACAAAAGAGCGGACTGCTGGCTGATCATGATGGAGAGACCCAAGCTGGTGAAGGATCTGTACGACTTCCATCACAGAGTAGGGCGCACTGGATTAGCCCACTGCACGGTGCTTCCTCCACCAGGTGCTGGAGGCTGTCCCATTTTTCAAGATATTTACACGTTCACGCTAACAGCAGTAATCTCACGAGAACGGACACTACTGCAGGCAGGTTTCCATTCTCTAGGCTTATATAGAGGTACGCTCTATAGTGCAGAAAATACGGTGACCGAAATTCTCAGTCTCTAAGTTTATCTTGCGCTTTTAGCTCAAAGGCAATTCACAATGGAGGATTTAAAAGCATTTCTACAAGACAAGACGGTCAAAGAGTTTTTGTCCGCTAGTGATTCCATGAAAGTGGAGCCCGAGCCCTTTGAGAAGGTGTATCAGGTGGGGTCGGTGCTAGGCAGCGGGGGGTTTGGCACTGTCTACGCCAGCAGCCGGATCTCCGAAGGTTTACAGGTGGCAGTTAAACATGTGGCAAAGGAGAGTGTCATGGCAACATCTACGCCAGCAGCCAGAACTCCAATGGTTTACAGATGGCAGTTAAACATGTGGCAAAGGAGAGTCACTGAGTGGGGCTCCATTAATGGCGTGATGATGCCTTTGGAGATTTTGCTGATGAAGAAAGTGGGCTCCTCGTTTAGAGGGGTGATCAAGTTGTTGGACTGGTACGAAAGAGCAGATGGCTGGCTGATCGTGATGGAGAGACCCGAGCTGGTGAAGGATCTGTACGACTTCATCATGGAGAAGGGTGCGCTGGACGAGCCCACAGCCCAGGGCTTCCTCCGCCAGGTGCTGGAGGCTGTGCGCCACTGCTACAGCTGCGCGGTGCTTCACCAGGACATCAAGGACAAGAACCTCCTGGTGGACCTGCACACCAGGGACCTGAAGATCATCGACTTTGGGTCAGGGGCGAGCCGGGGGTGGTTCAAGGACACAGTGTACACCAACTTCAACAGATATGTGTACAGTCCACCAGAGTGGATACGTTTGCATCGATACCATGCACGCTCTGCAACCATCTGGTCGCTAGAGGTGCTGCTGTACGACATGGTCTGTGGAGACATTTCTTTTGAACAGGATAAGGAGATCCTCCGGGGGCACCTCTACTTCAGAAGGCGGATCAAGTGTTGCCTGGCACCAAGACCATTGGACCGTCCCACGCTGGAGCAGATATTCGAGCATCTCTGGATGTGTCCAGCCGAGGTGTCCAAGGTGGAGGAGAGTGACATCTGACTGAGCACCATCAGTACGGACACTTCAAGGAGAGCCTTTGAGAGCCCCTGCTCTCTTTTGGGGGTGGGGTGTGAGGTCTGCTCTTCTGCTGTCCTACCATTACCACGCTTTCAGAAGCCCTGTAGTCCCCCACCCCTCTTGTAGGGAATCATTTATTACAGTTTGCATTTCCTTAATATCTTTTTATTTGTTCTTTTTTTATTATTTATAAAGTGTTTCCTGATGGGGATCATTTGCTGTTTGGAAGGACTTACCAGCGCTATTTATTATTAGTATTATATTACCATTGTTTTTGTTGTTACAATGCTGGTTTATGCATCTGGCAAGCCTCCTACACAGATGTGGCTGCTCTCAGAGCTTGGACAACTTTTTTTTATTTAAATGTTTTTGATTTGGAGTGCCTTTGTGAAAGCTTCTCTAGGGGGGGCGGGCTTTCATCATTGCGTTTGTCGTGATTGTTATTGGTTGTGTTTTTGATTTTTTTTAGTTTTTTGGGATTAAAGTTCTCCTTGAGCTGGTTCAGAAGTCGCAAGGCCAGAGACATTGAGTCCGAATGTGCCTTGTTCCATGCCTCCAATGAGGCGGACCGGAGCTGTGGCTGCAAGATTGTGTGTGCCTGTCATGGCGGCAATCCCCAAACACGATGTTCGACACCTCAGGTAAGGGAGGCCATTATGCTGAAGTACCAAGCGTATCGTGGCTTTGACTGTTGCGGAGGCAAAAACTCGGGTGTGGGAAGAGTTTGGTGAGACCATGGAAAATGACTTTTGATTGGTTCAGAGAAGATTCTGGCAAACTGTCAGGCAACTTAGGAGGGGAAAGCGGTTCCCAATCAACACTGTAAACAGTGGGGCTGGGGATCTGCTGACCTCGACTGGGGATGTCATTAGGCGGTGGAAGGAATACTTCCAGGATCTTCTCAATGCCACCATCATATCTTCTGTAGAGGAAGCAGAGCTGGGGGACTTGGACGGGGGTTTGCCCATCACTCGGGCTGAGGTGACCAGGGTAGTTGTGAAACTCTTTGGGGCAAAGCTCAGAGGGTGGATGAGATCCGCCCTAAGTTCCATAAGACTTTGGATGTTGTGGGACTGTCCTGGCCGACACGTTTTTGTAACATTGCGTGTACATCGGGGGCAATGCCTCTGGACTGGCTAACTGGGGTGGTGGTTCCCCTTTTTAAGAAGTGCTCCAACTATGGGGGGATCATACTCCTCAACCTTCCTGGTAAGGTCTATGTAGGTTTACTGGAGAAGTCCAGCTGATAGTCGAATCTCAGTTACAAGAGGAACAATGTGGGCTCCGTACTGGTTGTGGAACACTGGACAGGCTTTTCACCCTTGCAAGGGTCCTAGAGGGTGCATGGGAGTTTGCTCAACTAGTCCACATGTGTTTTGTGGATTTGGAGAAGGCATTCGACAGTGTCCCTCTGGGATTCCTCTGGGGGTACTCCGGGAGTATAGGGTACGGGCAAAGGTGTCAGAAGTATTCACATTCATTACTCAGGTAGAAGTACAGATACTAGGATTTAAAAATACTTATAAAAGTAAAGTATAAAAGTAAAAGTAATATAAGAGAAAAAAAGCGATTAAGGACAAACGCTTAGGTGGCACCACAAGAATCTATAGTGCACTAGCCCACCTCCCCAAAAACCCCATTCTTCTAAAAGCCATAATGACTATACTATATACGTCTCCAATACGTCTGGAAAAGGTCGTAACATCTTAAATGCATCTGGTCCATTTGGATTGATCTTACATTGGTCTTATTATCATCGTTTTGCAGATGTCTATATGTCTTCTTTACATCTTCACCCGATCTGCAAATTGTCAGCTAGCAAAAGGTCATAAGATCTTGTTCCTTTGGGATTGATCTTATCATCGTGCTGCAGATGTCTATGCATATACAGTGTTTTTTTACATCTACACCTGATCTGCAATTTGATAGCTCAGATTCCGTGACTGTTTAACATTGACATATGATTGCGACACGTAAAAAGTTGTCCATTCAAAAACTGCCTTTCACCACACCACCGAGTTTTGTATTGTAGCAGCGAAACACCACGATGGAAGACAGTTAATACTATAAACCCTTTATTAACTCGCGCTTCAGACAGAACCACAGTATCACCAGTTCATACAAGTGACATCAAGGAAGTATGAAACACTTAGTAATGACGCTTGTTGTCACGTTGAGGACCCCGGCCCCTCCCCTTTGGGCGTGTGTAAACGTTGTCCACGTGCTTTGTCTGCGTCTGCGGAACTCTGTGGTGAAGGCTATGTTGTGTGAATAATGTGTCTCACCTGTGAATCGTCTCGTAATCACATGGGGCTAATGTGGTCTGTCTATTTAATGTGCGCTCGCGCAGTGTCCTGTGCTCGTCGTTGTCTAATGTCTACACGTTACGTGTGAAGTGTTTGTTGCTCGTGCGCTATTGCGCAATTTTGTTTAAATAAAAAGTGACGTAAAAGAGGAGGATTCCTGTCTCGTCCTTCGTCCCTCGCCGAACGTCACACTTGTTTATTAAACAGTATAGTTATCTGATAGTATGTTTAAGCGCGAAACACTAATGTGCGCAAGATTGTTGGAATCTTCGTGCCAAATTAAAAAAGGTAGCACGAGCTAACCAGTTAACGGACGCTCAACGGTTTTGTGAGCTATAGCTGATGATGACACCACTCTTCCACCAACTATTCCTGTTCACCGTTTACAAAAGTAAGCAGCTTTGCTAACTGGCTAACATTTGCTGTCAGTGGCCAACTTTCCTGAAGAACCTGTTTAGGAGCAGTTTTTTTAAATGTTATATTAAAATGTTAATGTTGAAAATGCCCATTGAAAATGAATGTACTTTAGTACAAGGGTTGATTGGTCTCCCTGGCTACCAACATCCTCGCTGGAGCTTAGTTGGGACACTTCCCTCAAATTCTTTTGAGTCTCTGCCACAGACATCTTTATACTAAGCTACATACGTCTGCTGTGTCCTCTAGTGATGTGTCGGTCGCGAACGAACCAGTTCAAAGAGCCGGCTCTTTTAAGTGAACGACGAGAGCTGGTTCCCCTCTAAGACCAAGCCGCAGGGTTCATACACTTTTTTGACAATTAATTTCCATGACTTTTCCATGACTTTTCCATGACTTTCAGACAAATTTCAATGACTATACATTCTCTAAACATATGTGTAGACATGAAAAATAAGAAAAAATCCAGGTCAAATTTCAAAATTCCACAGTATATAATAAATTAATGAAAAGCCACGTGGTTTAATTGAAAAAATAAACATTTACCGTATTTTCAATATCAATATAAGCCGCATCTACAAAGTTTTTTTATGGAAATGCTGTAGCCATAAGCCGTATCCGGGCTTACAGCCGGTGAGTCCCCGCTTACCGACGGGTCTGGTTAACAACGGACCGGAGTTACGACCGACTTTTCTTAATTTCGCGCGGTGCGCGGAGGTGCAGTGGCAGCACTGTGGAGTATAGTGGAGTGTAGTGGAGTGGTGTGTTGTGTAGTGTTGTGTATGATAAGCTGGGGCAGCACAGCCTCCACTGCAGCCCATCTCGGCAACACGATCGCTCTTTCTCGCGTTGTACGCACGAGAACATCGTTTTTTTCTATACTGTGTTTACGATCAAAACGTATCTAAATCTAGGGTCGCGCTTTACGACGAACTTTTCAGTCTCTAAGCCCATAGTTAACCAATTGGTTAACCACACAGTGCACATTTTGCACGCCCCGTGTCCTTGTCTTTCTCAAGCCACAGCTTGTATTTGTCCAACTGAAGCAGCCATTGTTGAATCGGCATTTACCAGCATTACACTGACATTACATGTCATCAAAGTACAATCTACAGCTCCTTGGAGTCCGACGCTAAAGCTGGGCGTACACAGTGCCATTTTTGGCCCATTTCAGCCGATTTTTCACTCGTGCGACTATTTTTGTGATCGGGCCGAGTTTCGGCTCAATCGCGTGTCGTGCATCGTATAGTTTACACAGGTAAACGAGGAGCGATTCACACCTCACGACCAACTCCCGATCAGAAATCGCAGCGTCGCAAGAATATCAAACATGTTTGAAATTCAAATCGCTCCTCGTGAGATCGCATGAGAGCGTCGGGTCGTATAGTGTGAGTATATGAATCGTGAGCTGTGAACTTTTAAACCCTGCGATTTAGTCGTACAGTTTGAGCTGGAGCTGAGTACACGATTTAAAATATCGTTGTACGCCCAGCTTAACGCAGCGAACTAACGTGTGAAGTTACGTTAGTGGTCCGCACAATGAAAAAAATGGCTATATTATATATATTTATTTTTTCTTCCGGTTATCGGAACGACATAAATTTATTGTGTCAAGCAAATTTCCATGACTTTTCCAAAACATTTGAGTATTTTTATTTTTTCCAAAACTTATCCAGGCCTGGAAATTGCTATTTTCAAATTCCATAACTTTTCCAGGTTTTTCATGACCGTACGAACCCTGAAGCCGGTTCCCCTCTAACTGTGCGTTCACACCGAGAGCAACATGGCGACCGGAAGTCATTCATTTTCAATGAGAGTGAGCGACACCCAGCGACGCGAACAAGTTGAGCTCGGCTCAACTTTATGCAAATGAGCAGTGACACGCGGCGACGACTACTAATCAGAAAGTATGTTTGCACCCTCCTCCGAAACCACACCTCTGACTTTGATTCCTACTGATTATTTGTTCCGATTGCAAAATGGAGGAGAGATTGATAGTGGCTGTCTCTGGATGTCCCGCACTTTACGATGTGTCCCTGTTATTGGTTATGATTTTTAAAATTCCTGTTTGATCTTCGAGTCTGGGGTAAAAAGTAAAACAATTACATAAACATTTTAGGTTTATATACTATATGTGTTTTATACACACACTATGTTTTATACACGCACTCCTTTATAATCGTGTGTCCTGTCATCAATAGATTAAAATAAATAAATACTGCGTCCTGCTTTAGAAAACGTGATTTGCATGTAACGTGCTGCATGCCGGCGATGTTGGACACGCCCCCACGCGACGCAATGCTGGCGACTCGGCGACAGAGAGCGATTTTATCGCTTTCGGTGTTCGCCCCCCCCCCCCCGTCAACAAAGTACGTTCGTTGTCGCCACACCCACCCCCCGTCAACAAATTACGTTCGCCACCCCCCCCCACCCCACCCCCAAAGGAGCCATTTGGGAGCCGACTCTTTATGAGGAGCTGAGCTAAAATATCCGGCTCCCTAAAAAGAGCCGAAATTCCCATCACTAGTGTCCTCGCTGGAGTGTGATGTGATGTGTGCAGGTGCGATGGATCATGTACACAGGTCTGATAGTTTTCAGGCGCCACGAAAAAAGGTTCGCCTAGTGCATGGGTTAAAGTTTAAAGTTCTCCGTCACCACGACGGATGTCCGTCATTTGAATTTTTTGGGGGGGAAAATCTGTCAAATCATTATAATAAACCACACTCGCACGCGTGCTATCTGTTTTGAGGCTTAAATATGATCCTCTCACTGGATCATCAGCGCTGGATGGATGACGGCGGTGTCACTTGATTGACTTGTGGTTTCGGACATTACGTAAAAAAGCTACCTCCCTCCTGCCTTAAGTCCAGTTTGTTTTGGTCAGTTAATGTTTTCAACTTGATTGGTCGTGCCGAAGACATTAATACTCCGATTCAATCGACATAAAACATCATACAGGCGGTCCCCAGGTTATGATGTTCCCGAGTTACGATTTTTCGTGGTTCGACACATCTCCCATTTACTGTATTAAGCCTTGTTTGTATGCTGCATTCAAGTGGTGTCGGTTTTATGGGAAAACCCGAGTTTCCCACCAGAGGGCACGACATGAACACCCTCTGATGTCGGAAGCTGAAGTCGGACACATGGAGATTTTCGATGCAGCACGAACTGGCCAAGTTGTGACGTAAACGCTATTTCCAAAATGGCTGAACAATACATTAACAGTAAGATGCTAAATAATGATGTACAATTCGTACGCTAATTCCAATAGTAACGTTATTTTTAAACCTCTATTATCAACACAGTTTTGCTGCATTTGTGTTCAAAACCTAAAACCAACAGCTAATGTTTTGCTGACAGAATATCATTATTTTAAATTTTGTTCACATACATATAAACAGTTATGAATAGTGGCAGCTACTGTTAAGTATCGTGTACATTACATGATGAATTGACATGTATGCAATTTGTAAATACTGATGATTAGCCAAACGACGAACAAACATTCGACAGCCTCCATTTTACTTTCATTCACACACACAAACCACATGAACGCGAGCAAGTCGCATGAACGAGTTTCACCTCGGAGAAATCTACTGCCCGACTTCCACTTGAATGCAGCATGAGTGGTTCTGCGTTGTAAACGGAATTTGGTGTTTAGTGTGCCCGGCATCAGGATAGGCCTTTAGCCTTAGTTAAACGCAGCTATGGATAAAGATATTTGCCAAAAGGCTAGCTTTAGGATAGGATAACTGCGTATATTACGTTATTTATGTACAGTATGTGTGTATGTTCCGATTTACACCGAAAATCGATTTACGAAGGATCAACGTCATAACCCGGGGACCGACTGTATTTCAGACATCGGAAGAGCTTCAGAGGTAGATACAAGATAAATTCAGTATTTTATCTTTATTCTGATGAAGTTTATTTTTTATCAGAAATATAAGAAAGTGTTTTTTTTTTTGAGCCGGTACAGGTGGTCAGACAATCTGGTTCATCATGGCCGCCTTACGGCGTAAGGTGTAATACATGAACAAAAGCACAAAATGTATGTCCTAATAATCCAACACAAAATATTTATTAAATATTTTATATATTAAAACTAACTATAATCATAATACTTGTAATTCTTTTAAACTTTATTTGCATAATTTATTTGAGTTGTCTGGTATCCTATAATAAACAGTAATGAATAAATGATAGGTAATGATACCTGACTTATTTATTATTAATTAATTTAAAGATTAATTATTAAATATTCAAAATATGGTACACTTCCACTCCAACCCCCCCCTCAGAAAAATTTCAGGATCAGGAATTTTTCCCACTATCACCCCTGTGTACAAACCAATAGGGTGTCAGAATATTGCATGCGGAGCCACCGCGATTACGTCATTTTCGCCGTGCGGACCCTCACGACGCGTCAAGTATAAACCAGGCTTAAAACATGTGCACATGTGTCAATATGGGGGTGTGTGTGTAGGGGGGGCACAAAAATATTCTTATCTACTAAAGGGGGGCACGGCAGAAAAAGTTTGGGAACCACTGGTGTACACATTTATTTTGTTTTTTTCTATTTATGTTTATTTTATCTCTAATATATATACTAATGTCTTCTTTGAAACTTCCTTGTTCATATGTTGAAATATTGCTTTGTATCTGTGAAATTTTTGCAATAAAACCAAATCATTTACAAATGTGAATGTCGCATCTACAAAAACAACTTTCCTTTTCCCACACCATTACTGGCTTTCCTCCAGATGTGCTGCATGACCTCTTGGAAGAGAGCCTTTTGAATTGGCTTTGTGTCTGCAGAACACAGATTTCTCTTTTGGTAGGAGGTATGGTGACTGAAGGTGAAAAGGCATGGGAAGTAATTATGGTAATTATGGCAATTATTTGAAAGACATTGTGGAGTTGGTGGTAAGCTCAAAGTTGTCGCATGAGTCCATCTGTTACCTAGAGAGCAATATTTCAGATCATCATCAGTTGTTCTGTGAGAGACCTCTCATTATCATTATCTTGAGCATTATCCATATCTGATTTGTTGTTTTGGTCCATTAGTTGATTTCCAGTTGTTGAGCTTTTTCAAGAACATTGTGCAAAATGTTCACAATTTTAAAAACCCACTCAAAACTTTAGCAAGTAAACACCAGCTAATGATTGCTTATGCTCTGGGCTCACAATGGTCTAGTGTTAAAGCATCTACACAAGTTGAAAAGGTGAAAGTAGTTAAAGTATCTTCGCTCAAATCAATTATCAGAAATGTGGTTGAGAACAAATATGCAGATTAGAGTACTATGTCACTGGCCACACATGCAACATTGAAAGGGACTTTATACAGTTAACAGTTAACAATTTATTTAGTTTTAGTCTTAGTCTTTTGACTAAAATGTAATTTAGTTTTAGTCATAATTTAGTAATTGGGGTTGATTTTAGTTTTAGTCCACTAATTATCATTAGAATTTAGTCGACTAATTATCAAAAGAATTTAGTTGACACAAAATTACAATGGTTTAATAGTCATTATATATTTACACAAAATGAAACATTTATTAACCAGTTACAGAATATTACTGTTTGTATGTGCAATATCTACAAAAACAACTTTATTGACCTGATTTCCAAACTTTATTGACCTGGGGTAGGTTTCCCGAAATGTTCGTAATTCTAAGTACTTCGTAACCTCGTACTTACGAATATTCTTAAATTTACGAGTGTTTCCTGAAACTCTTCGTAACTTACATCATTTTTATAGTCGTTCGTAAGTTAAGAATCTCCGGACGCATTCGTAACTCACTAAGTACTTCTTAACTTGAAGCTCACGTGCAGTTCTACCTCAAAAAGGATAGAGGCGCTAATTTCTCGTACTGGTTTTAAACACGGCAATACAACGTTTGTGTTTATGTGCATTAGTATTTTCTTTTGAAGTAATTACATCGCATATACAACATTAAGTGTCAACAAAAATCACATGTACTACTTTGAATTATTTAGCATTAGCTGATATGTTCCCAATATTTAATTAAATATCTCTGTTCATCATCGTGTAGTTAATCAGACTTTCCCAATTAATGTATGCTTCGCAAATAAATGGTTAAAACAAGCTTAATAGGCCAACTTGTAGCCAATCAAATTGGCCGATTAATCAGTAGCACATATAAGTAACCTGGAATAAGGCTAGTAATTGTGCTTGTGTGATGAACATGGCGGCACTTCAAAGGATTTTGGATTTGAATCGGAGACATTTAAGAAGACGACGACGTAAACCACGAAGCCATGCAGTTCGCCTGAATGCTGCACAGCGTGAATATGAACCCCCTAGATCTTCCTGACGATGTGCTGTGTGACAAATACCGGCTGCATAGGGAGGAGATCATGGGTCTCCTTGAACATGTGCAGGAAGAGCTGGCTAGAGGAACGAGGAGAAATTTTGCCCTTAGCCCCACGGTGCAATTACTGGCAGCCCTCTGATTTTATGCCACAGGAGGGTTTCTGCAGACTGTTGGTGATGCCCACGGACTAAGCAAAGCTGCAGTATCTAAATGTGTGCATGCTGTTACCAAAGCATTGCGTCGCCATGCAGCAGCATACATCAAATTTCCAAGAACTAGGGATGCATTACATGAAGCTAAAATTGGTTTTCATGCAATTGCAAACATTCCTGGAGTTGTTGGTGCAGTAGACGGCACTCAGATCCCCATACTCACTCCCAGCCTCTTGAGCCCAATCCACACCTGCTGTAAGGGCTTCTCTGCTTTGAATGTACAAGTAATATGTAACCACCAAGGCCTCTTTACAGACATTGTGGCAAAGTGGCCTGGGAGTACTCATGACTCCTTCATCTGGGCCAATTCTGGAGTGTGTCAGATGGCTAGGGATGGTGCATTTGATGGTGGACATTTACTAGTGAACAATGGGTATCCTCTCTGAAGTTACATACTCACTCCTGTATCAAATCCCCAGACTGAGGCTGAGGAGAGATACAGTATGACACACAGCAGAACATGATGTGTGATCGAGAGAGCTTTGGGCATGTGGAAAATGCGTTGTCGGTGCCTCCACAAGTGATCCGGTGGCCTTCGGTTTTCTCCAGAAGACAGCTGTGCTGTAATTGTTGTATGTGCTATGCTGCACAGCATTGCAGTGCAAGCTGGCATACATATCCAAGAAGAGGAAGCTGAGGAGGATGATGAGACAGAGGAAAGAAATATTCTGGTGGAGTTACCAGGAGAAAGGAGAGAAGGACTTTACCAGGCTGGCCTGGACAACCGAAGGTAAATTATAAGAAATGTTTTTGCCTAGATACACCAAAAAATAAAATACTTTGGATAAGTGATCTGTGGGTGATCGATTTTTGTTATAAACATACACTCAGAGTCATTTGTTGTGGTTCAAGTTTTATTTTCAATAAACACCATGTGCAAAAAAAATAATTCATTAAACAAAAAGGTCTTCCATCTTCCCTAAAACTCCTACCCAGTGTTGGTACTAGTACTGGGATCTGGAAGGAAAATGTATTAATGTCAGTGCCACAAAATGGAAGTTATTTCATAGATGTTTTAGTGAAAATTCAGTAAAGTTTATTCACATTTACTATTCTTACTTGGTTAACTATCTCACCTTATTCAGAGGGCAATATAATTGGAACGGATATTGAGGGCCTGCTCGTCTGGTACTCAGCTACTGCCAGCTGCTTTGCCATGATGTCAAGTTTGGCCCTCTTCCGTTCCAGCAGCTCCTGATGATGCCTCTCCCTCTGCTGCATCCACTCTTCATGTTGCCTCTCCTTTTGGAAGAGCATTTCCCTTTTGAGCTGCAGCCTTTCTTTTTCTAGTGCAACGAGCTCCATGCTGCACCCACAGGTATTTAGAGGAGTCGTTGCTGGTGGATCTCCCTCTCTGGCCTGAGCACAGGAAGGCCCTGGAGAGGCCTCAGGACTGCTGCTACATCCTGGGTATGCAGGTTCAGGTGGGGTAGAGGGAATCTCACCCAGACATACATCAATACCCCCTGATATCCCTTCAGTGGCTGTGGGGCCCAGTATCTCAAGTGCCCTTTCCTCCTCAACAGTAAGGGCACTTGTGGACATTTGACCCCCACCAGTCTTAGCCCTCTCCTTTCTCAGTTCTGCCCCTCTTTTTTTGGCTTGAAGTCATGCCACTTTTTTTTTTATCTCCTCACCCGATCTTTTTATGCCACTACAGGCACTGATATTCTTTGCAATATCTTCCCATTTTTGTTATTTTTTTCAGAATTCGAGGAACTTCCTCACGCTTTAGAAAATAAAATGCCTTTGCGTTGCGTCGTAATAATTAAAAAATTTGTGTAAATCGGTGGTTCGGTTTTCGACTAGTGGAGCTTTTCCAGTGCAGATGCAGAGGTGGGGTCAACTAAGAACTACTTAGAACTCATTAGTAAATTTGGAGACTACCTTTTGGGAAACACTCGTAAATTTGGCGTTTTTAAAGTTACGTCGTTCTTAAAGTTGTTTGTAACTTTCTAAGATCATTCGTTATCGGGAAACCCACCTCTGAACTTATAGTTATTGAGCATAACAATAATAAAACATTGATGACCAGTAGGCCCGCTCTACCTGAAAAGCATATGTAGTTTATGAACAATGCATATTACATTCTATATAAAACTGGGTGCTGTAAAAACAGCAATGCCATAGCCTGCTGATGCCGTTTCATTTGTCGTATTTTTCCTGACATCATCGTCCCACATGGTTTACACACCGTTTTGTTTTTCTCAAAGTCAAAGGAGAAATGTGTCCATATATCTCCCATCTTTCTCCCTGCTGACATTGTCGAGTTAACTTAGAGTTGAATTTCATGAGTGTCCACAGTTCATTCTAGTATGGTCTTCCCGGGTTCTGTGGGATGTGAAGATGTTAGTACTTTAGTGATTGGACAGTTACCGGTTTGTCCCGCCTCTCCGTGTATGCTAAAGTAGTTATGGTTGGATCTCTTAACTTATCCCTACCTTTCACTAAACTAAATCAGGTCTGATTGGATGTCATCGCTGGCCAATATTTTCGTCTCGTTTTTATTCGTTGACGAAAATGTCCATTAATTTAGTTATCGTTTATATCCCTTTGTATAGTTTTTATTTAGTTATCGTCTCGTTTTCGTCATGAAAAAAAGGTTCGTTGATGAAAACTATGAACATTTTTCGTCAATGAAATTAACACTGGTTGTGAGATCACTGCTGAATCATTTTGGTCCCCATGCCTCACGTCTCTCAGCCTTCTCTCTCGCTTGTCAGTTTTGTGTTGCGTTCGTTGGTGTTTTGCCACCATCTCTCTTGTCTTCTGTTGTTATTCGAGTACTTACCTCCTGCGCCGCTTCCTGGCCTTCCTCAAGTTTTCCCCCTACTAATTTTATTCCTATCCCGTTCTGCTTTTGTTTGGGAAGGGTCTTCAGTTTGTTGCGGCATTTGCCAGTTACTTCACCTGGTGTTTGCCAGTTACTTCCCCTGGTAGCCATTGTAAACCCACAAGATCTCAATGATTTCTATCCTCTTGCAGATTACAGATTTGAAGAAAAAATTATGGTGTCAGTTAAGAGATTTCTGCTTTTGTTTCAGTTTGAAATTTTGCTTCAAATCATTCTCTCACCAGAGAATATCAGGAAGCTCTCCATTTCAACCCCATCCTCAGTAGAAGAATTAGTCAACCTTCTCTGTAAAAAACTGCAAATAGAGCAGGGTTTAGTGGATTTAGTTTTGTGATGAAGATCCAGACTTTAACAGCAACCCTTGTAATTTGCATGACATCTCAGTGCTGCCACCAGACAAAGCTACTTTGAAATTACATTGGGACATATTTTAAGTGCTGTTCTATCAGATTCTGACTGGTCAGATTTTACACTGTATACTGCAAGTAAGTCGTCATCCACCCTATTCATCTTCCTCGGACTCAGCTACCACCTCTAATTCAGCACAACCTTCTCCATATGTGTCTTGATCTGATCAGTGGCCAAGACCATTTCCAATTGCTTCCGTTTCCTATGGTGTTGAGCTAATGCTTCAGAAGGCCAATGAGGACTTCAAAAACAATGGCACAACTTTGTGACAAGAGACATTAAAAAGCATGTCTTGTTTGCAGAAGCCATATATTCCTACAAAGCATACCCCAGGGATTCTGAACTTGAGAAAGTAGCATGTGCTTTGTGCAAATTTTTTTTTATGTTTGTATTAAGATTTCTTGGAGAAATAAATGGGGCTCTAATGTTAAAGTGCTCCAGAGGATATCGACGTCAAGACAACACAAAGAATGTACAAATGGGGATTCTTGAAGTGGTTAAGAAGAGTGCTGACCCATCACGATCACCGACCAGTGTGGTCCATGTTGCATTTGTACTTGAAGAGCAGGTAGTGATGGATAACTTGCCAGACTATATACTAATAAAGTCTGTAAAAAACAAATTGGTCATCAACATGCACATCTTTGCTTACCCAACCTTGAAGCACCTTTGTGTGACTCATTTGAGTATCCACTTCAAAACAATTAAAATGTATGCCAAGACAACTGAAAATAGTTTGTTTCACTTAAAAAAAATATGTTCAGGCAATATAATATCATAATTTCATTTCTTGTTGATTTTTGCCTTCTCTTCTTAGATGCTGCAGGTTTTTATATTATAAAATTATTGTTTCTTATTTGCCATCATACTAGTCATGGACTTTTGCCAGATATTCAAATCTCTGCAATTGCGTCACTCTTGCTGATCTGAAATGTTACAAATCAGCAGGAGTGACACAATTGCAGAGATTAGAATATTTATTGTATAAGAAGTAAACACTAAAATACCACACAAAGTGCAGAACAGGACTAAACTAAATACCGAAGGGGAGACACAGACAAACCGGCAAGTAAGATGACTAGGGAACGAGAATACACATGAGAACATAATAATCCATAAGACCACACAAACATTACGGGAAGATTAATAACAAAGGGAGCAACGACTAAAGGGGGTAGCGGGCACAAACATCAAACCATGAACAACGAACTAAACGGGCAACCAGGAAATAAACAACCGATGACCATGGATGACAGGGGAAAATAACATACATAAACCAAACCAGTGCTAAACGGAGAGAAACATGTAGCAACAATGAAGAGTAGGAACGTAACTGAGAACAAGGACAGACATGAGGAAAACTCGTAATAGCTAACACAGAAACAAAGGAGAACTTACGTACACGCAATGACCGACACAGGAGTGTAGAACGGAAGGGTTTAAATATACTGACAACATGATGGTGAAACGAGACGCAGGTGGGAACAATGAGGATAGGGGCGTGGCAGACAGAGGGAGAAACCATGGAACAGGGAGCAAGGGAGGAGGGAGAATTTTTAGTTGAAATTTTTTACAGTGTAACCTTCTGTCTCTCTCACTGTTTCTGTCTCTCACTCTCTCTGTCTCATTCATACATGTATAGCCTTCTTTGCTAGGCATTATTTACCTATTCATGTTACTTAACAGAAAATTACTTTATCAGATTAACATTATACCGTATTAATATAACATTGCATATAATCATATTTAACATGATTAGAGTCAGCATGAGCCATGTGGGGTGAGTGTGTCTGTATTATTGTGACGTACTACAAATAAAGAGAATATGTAAGTGCGTTTCTCGTCAGTCCAGGTGCTGGTGGTTCTGGATAGATGGGTTTAGCCTGAGACTTCATCTCTCCTACAGTTTCCCACTGTGTGTTGGCTCTAGACTCCTGCTCTTGCTCCTCCTCCACCCTCAGCTGAAGCCAAAACCCACCATGAAGCCGCCTCTCCCCTCAAACTGCTTTCATCTCTTTCCTGCTTCCTTACTTATTTCTACTCTCTCTTAGCAGACTCCATGGCCCTCAAGCTCAGTCTCCATCACTTCAAAGTATCAGAGAGAAAAAACAGAGAGAGGTTGCTCTAAGGCAATAGAGGAAACTAGATATCTTTGTCTACTGATGCTATATCCCATGAACAATGCCATATGGCACTATCAATCACATGTTATCAATCACATATCCAAAGCAAAGCACTCGGCAATCTATAAAATTCAAATAACAAAATCTAACAAACAAATTCACCAAAGTAAATCTACAAACTGACATGTTGGAGGGGCTGGGGGCGGGGGGCAGATTGAAATGCTGTGCTTTATTTTGTCACCATCTGTCTGTCCAGCTTTGGCTCTGCCCCACTACTCCCATCCCCCTCCCTGAATACACAAAAAATATTCACATATATCCCATGCCATTAGTTTTTAATTTCTTTCTGTTTTTGTAAATTAAACCGAACAAAATATTTTCACCTAATTTACCAATGTTAGAAACGCAGATTTCCTTCGGATTCACGTGCGTACTTTGATAAATATCAATCACCTGTGTATTCACGAGCACGTTCACAACACACCTTATTTGCATGAAGTGACGCCCCCAATAGACCATAAAAGGCAACGCACACCTGCCGGAAATGCCAAAATGACAGGGAAACTACAGAAGAAAAGGAATTTCTCCGAGGCATAAGTAGAAGTAATCTTAACTCAAGTGCACGATAACAAGACGTTTTTATTTAGTAGTGTAAGTACCAGAGTCACAGCACCTGAAAAAGGTCAGGATTTGGAAAGAAATCAGAGATCAAGTTAATAGTGTATCATCAGTCGAGCGCAGCATAACGGAGGCAAAAAAAAGTGGTTTGACATTAAAACTGAGTCAAAGAAAAGAATTGCTGTTAATCGCAGAGTCTGTCTGCAATTGGGGGAGGTCAAATCGTGACAAAGCTTTTGAAAGTTGATGACTGTAGGTGCAATCATTGGAGAAACCTCCATTATGGGAATTCCCGGTGTTGTTGGGGATAGTGACATACCACAAGAAGCACCCATTGATTTGCCACCATCCATCTCAGACTCACAAAGTCAAATCTTCTACAATGCACATTGACGATCATGGACAACAAGCACATTCAGGTTATATTTATAATTCTTAAAAAAAACATTTTTAGATACAGAACCAAATATTTCAGCAGATGCTAGTCAGAAATCTCCCACACCAGGACAGTCTTCTGCCTCTGATGCACTTAAGTGCCCTCCATGTCCTTACTGATGCCGTCTTGCAGAAGCAGGACGCACAGCATAGAGTGTTGGAGGACATAGCAGCAACTTTAAGTTCGAACTATAAGTTCGAGTTTATAGCAAATATAACAGTCATTGCAAAATGTGGGCAGAAAAATAAACTAAAACTGGAATAAACAAAAAAAAGACTGAATTTCTTTATACATGCCAAATTTACAGACGCATGATAAGGCGCTAACGTGCGTTGACTGCATCATTACTGGAGGCTTTGTTTAGAACCAGTGGTGGCATACGCTCATGGGGTACCCTGGCTTCAGGTAGAGAAACACCATGCTTCATGGCTAGATTGTGTAAAATGCAACAGGCTAGTATTATATGGCAGACTTTCTTGGGATGGTAAAGCAGGGTGCCTCCAGCTGTGTCGAGGCACATCCAGCGACCTTTTAGTACACCATTAGTGCGCTCTATCACACTGCGTGTACGGGAATGTACTTCATTGTAGCGACTCTCCTGTGCCGTTTCAGGGTCTGCCCAAAGGGGTCATTAGCCAAGGCTTTAATGGATATCCTCTATCCCCTAAATAACTGACCACATGCAATTTAAGTACTTGCATACAAACAAAACTGTCATTGAGAGAGCACAGCACCCACGCCCACCTCGGATGCATCAACCTCCACAATGAAGGGGAGCTTGGGATCAGGGAGATATAGTATGGGAGCGATAGTGAATGCCGTCCTGAGAGATGAGAAAGCTCGATCCTCCTCAGTGGTCCACATGAATTGCCGCTTCCCTCCTCCTTTTAGGGGGTTGGTGAGAGGGGCTGCCAACGCACCAAAACCTCGAATGAACCGGCGGCAGAAGCTAGCGAATCCTAAGAAACATTGCAGCTCCTTAGTAGAGCGGGGTACAGGCCAGTTGGTTACAGTTTCCACCTTGTCTTCTTCCATCGCAATCTGGCCCGGGGACAACATACAGCCCAAGAATGAAACAGTGGAGACGTGGAATTCACACTTCACCACCTTCACGTATAGGTTGTGTTTGTGTAAGCGCTGCAAAACAGTGCTCGACGTGATCAGCAACTGAAGGAGTGTAAACCAAGATGTCCTCAATATAGACAAACACGAACTGATCAATCATGTTGCAGAATATTTTATCCATGAAAGCCTGAAACACAGAGGGGCTGTTAGCTAACCTGTACAGCATCACCAGTTATTCATAATGGCCCCTCGCTGTGACGAATGCAGTCTTCCATTCATCACCCTCACATATGCGTTCAAGGTTATACGCACACCGCATGTCTAATTTGGTAAATATGATCGCTCCCATTAGACGTTCCTGTGAAGCAGAGATGAAGGGGAGAGGGTAAGCATACTTAGAAGTGACAGCATTCAGGGCACGGTAATCGATACAAGGACGTAATGTTCCTCCTTTCTTCTCCATGAAGAAGAAGCCAGCCGCCACAGGTAAAGTGGACGGATGGATAAATCCCTTCTGAAGAGCGTAATGTAAGTGCGTAATGTTACCACTCCGTCTCCTATTGGTTGACCATTCAAAGAGTTTATTTTTAGGGGAGGGTCTACAGACACAGTTGGAATGCGTAGATATTTTACCAGTTCTGCATCCAAGAAGTTGCCTGTTGCTCCAGAGTCTAACGCCGACAAGTCAGTAGTAATACCACCCCAAGTTTTTGAAAAGGCAGGTTTACTTGAGACTTTCCCCCAATAGAAAGTAAAGATGTGCTTACTCTCTCCTGCGAGTGTTCGCTGCCTCTGTAGCGTGATGGATGAGCAGGGCATCTGTCGTGGAAGTGACCCTCTTCACCGCAGTAAATGCACAGTCCCTCGCGGACTCGACAGGACCTCTCCTGCGGGGTGAGTGGAGATCTGCCCAACTGCATGGGTTCGGGGACCTCACGTGGAACTTCGACCAGCGGAATTCTCTCACGTAGTCGGTCGTGCTGCGTCTCCCTTGCTGAATTTCACACAGTTGGTTGCCAACATGAAAACGGACAAAATGAACCTTCTGGAGTTTGGTCTGGAACTGGGCAGGGTGGTAGGTGAAATACATGGCACACTGCATCAGGAAATTGGTACAACTTTCTGGAGATCTGTCGTAACACTCAGGCCAGCTACCGGAATGCTCAAGGGTGGAGAGGCTGCAGCAACAGTGGGAGAGGGGGCAGTGACTCCTTGGTTCTGCGTTGCTGTAGTGACTTGCGAGCCGCCTCGGTGAGGGATAAGATAGTGGCTTCCTGGTTACGAGCCGTCATGGTGAGTTGTCAGACCGTCTCGTTTAACAGACTTGCAGGATTGGCCCCAGAATACGAGCAGCATGCCAATGTGATCAGAGTAGGGGGCAGATTTAGAAGACTGAATAATGCCAAATTTGATGTGATACACCCAATAGTGCTAGATCCCAAACATCCTTTAACTAGACTTTTGATCAAACATCATGATGAAATACTTTTTCATTCTGGTCCAGAAAGAGTTTTCAGAAATTCAAAGGCATTTTTGGATTCTACGTGAGAAAACATCAGTGGTCTTGTACACAATGCAGAAGATTGAGAGCAAAACCAGTCAATCTTCAAATGGCAAACTTGCCAACCTCCAAACTACACACATGGACAAAATTGTTGGTACCCCTTTAATGACAGAAAACCCCACAATGGTAACAGAAATAACTTTAATCTGATAAAAGTAATAATAGTGTGTTCATCGGCCCCACCAGTGGCTTTTCTCGTCGTCACTCAGGGCTCGTGTAGTGTGTCTATTTAATGTGTGTTTACACAGCGTCCTGTGCTTGTCTTTGTCAGAGTCCCTATGTGTGTGTATGTGATGGTTCAGTTTGTGCACTACCGAATGTCTCTACAAAAAAACGTTTTCTGTGAGATACGCACGCCTCGTCTCTCCTGCTACCTGACCCTCACTGTTACACCTTTGCTGAATTTGCTGAAGTTTTTGACACAGTAATTCTAACATTCATGTGGTGAAATATTAAACCACATCAGATCCTAAAATTATTTCAAAGCTTTGCAGAGAATTCCTTATTTTTAAGAAAGATAAAATGCTTTTAATTTAAATAAAGTGGGGAAAAATTTTAAATATCACTTTCAGAGGATAACTGGGGAGTAATATGTCAAGCTCCTTGACATGATCAGTGTAAATCAAAATTATTATCCCATAGAGGTCTGGTTTTGGAATCATACTCAAAATCAAACTGGAAAATCAAATGACAGGCTGATCCAACGTCAGTGGAAATTCCTCAAGTTAAAATGAAGTTTAGTAGTGCATGTGGCCTCCACGTGCCTGTATGTCCTCCCTACCATGCCTGGGCATGCTCCTGAGTTATCTCCTCCCAGATCTGGATTAAAGTGTCAGTCAACTCCTGCACAGTCTGTGGTGCAATGTGGCATTGGTGGATGGAACGAGACATGATGTTCCATGTGCTCGATTGGATTCAGGTCTGGGGAACGTGTGGCCCTACAAAGAAATGCCTCCCCACACCATTACTGACCCACTGCCAAACTGGTCATGCTGGAGGATGTTGCAGGCAGCAGAACGTTCTCCATGGCGTTTCCAGACTCTGTCATGTGCTCAGTGTGAACCTGCTCTCATCCGTGAAGAGCACAGGGCACCAATGGCGAATATGCCAATCTTGGTGTTCTCTGGCAAATGCCAATCGCCCTGCATGGTGTTGGGCTGTAAGTACAAACCGAACTTGTGGATGTCGGGTCCTCATACCACCCTCATGGAGTCTGTTTCTGACAGTTTGAGCAGAAACATGGATATTAGTGGTCTGCTGGAGGTCATTTTGTAGGGCTTTGGCACTGCTCCTCCTGTTCCTCCTTGTACAAAGGAGGAGTTAGTGGTCCTGCTACTGGGTTGTTGCCCTCCTACGCGCTAGACACTATTGACAGACACAGCAAACCTTCTTGCCATCTAGCATTGATGTGCCATCCTGTATGAGCTGCACTACCTAAGCAACTTTTGTAGACACCACATCATGCTACATCTATGGTGAGAGAACTGACAAAATGCCAAAGTGACCAAAACATAAGCCATAAAGGATGAGAACAGAGAAAAGGTATGTGGTCACCACCTGCAGAACCACTCCTTTATAGAGGGTGTCTTGCTAATTGCCTAATTTCTACCTGTTGTCAGTGTTGCTTTCTAACTGAACAGGTTGGTTTCACAGAAGTGTGGTTGACTTGGAGTTACATTGTGTTGTTTAAGTGTTCCTTTTATCTTTTTGAGCAGTGTACACAGAACGAGCACTGCGTGTAACACATTAGACTTGACTAGACGCATGAACACATACACAATCACACCATACCATGTGAATATTGTAAAAAAATCCTTCTTTTTCTCCAGAAAGACCTTTCCCAATATAAAGAATAGCAGTTCTAAAATAGCAACAGAGCAAACGTTCAGTGTTCTCTGAGCTCAAGCTTCCAATAGCACAGGTGACATAAATGTCATATGATTTTTAACTGGGGTTCCGAAGCTTTGATGTTTTCTGTGGGTGTAGAGACCTGGGAAGTGTAAACCCTTATTAAAGATAATTAATAAAGATAAAAAATAAACACACAGATAATAAACAATCCAGACCACACGGGAGCTCTGTACTAGTGGCCAGCTCAGTCCCATAACAACCTCACAGTGCAGCACAGACCCATATGCAGAAGTGAAACCACAGAAGGAAGAGTTAGGCTAATCGTGTTAGGATGTACCTTGAGCCCTGTAATTTATGCATTTATGTGAAAATATGCAGTTATATTAAATTATGTCACATTTAATACAGATGACAAGGGGCATATGAGTTTCTCTGGATTTGGGGAGTGTGGATGATGCCATGATCAATTTTGACAAATCCAGCTGTGTGCATGTGTGTGTGTGTGAGAGAGAGAGAGAGAGAGAGAGAGAGAGAGAGAGAGAGAGAGAGAGAGAGAGAGAGAGAGAGAGAGAGAGAGATACACAGAACTTAAAAAGTTAGCACCCTTGTATACCTGCAGAAGGACAGCCACTTTATATGTCTAAGGACCCATGTTTTCCCATCATGCACCTAAAACCACTTCCTCTTTTTGGTATTTGAACAATAAACCCTGTAGTGTGAGTGTGGCTGGTGTGTGTGAGACTGTGTCAATGGCATGTTGTTTGACAGGACCAACCGGGGAGAAGAAGCACAACCAGATCTGAAACATTCCTGTCTGTAGTGCTGAGGTACTATGGCTTCCCCCTGTCAAAATAAATCCCAAAACAACCAAACAAACAAAAACCAAGCCTTATACCTTTGATTTCCTTCCTAGATTTGTAAACGAATCGGCTCACTTATCTGGTGGGTAAGAGCGGGAAGGCACTGCATTGTCTTCCACAGTGTTTCTTTGTAATATTTAACTTGATTCGGTATATTTACTTGGAGCGTGTTTTTCAAATCAAAATATGAAAACTAATGCTAAAAAAGCAATACACGCTCAATTCTAGTCTTAATGCTGGCCATGTTTACAATTAGGCCTGTTATATTGAGCCACGGCGTCAATTGTGTTGTTACAAGCTAAATGTTTTGACATGTAACCCGCGGGATAATGACGAGGTCGTTCATAGCCTATAACAGCTAATGTGACAAGATTACCAATGGCCAAACTAGCAGCGTCGGCATACAGCTTCGAGCTCTCTCCATAACTGAAGGCGGCTCTACTGGAGCACGATACGTCCCAGTATAATGTAATTACCCGTTGGTGTTCCGCCAGTCGAGAGCTTAACACAGGTGCACGGACGGGTGTAGCGGGGACAGTTCCGCCGACCGCGAGTCATCCAATTAGGGGAAGCGCATATTATCACGTGAACGCAGCCGTGGTCTAAATACTTGAAGCAGTTCTGTAACAGGGAGAGCGCGACAGAAAGGATACTTGGAGGATATATCTGCAGTCGATGATTTAAAGAATTTCGATCCAGGTAATGTATCGTTTAACGTTTATCACTAAGGTGATGAATTGACCAGAAGGGATCAGCGTCTTGCTTATATTTGTGCGATGAACAAGCGGCTTTAGTCTCCTTTGGTCGGACATCGCTGTCTCCCCGCGTCTGCCGCGGCTGTTAGGTAAGGAATAGCAGCGCCTAGCCGAACAACTCCAGCGGACACCGGGCTATTGATAGTTTACCTGTAAATCCAGCCATGTGTCAGACAGAGCCCGTTCCTTTGCGACCAAAGCGGGCGATTGAGTTACGATTGACGCGTTAATTGAACTTGGATGTGTTATTTTGATGGGTCTTTCCTGAAAACGTTCAGTTGTGGCACCCTGCTGCAGGAACCGAAGGCTGCTTGAATAATTTATTAGGCAGGAGGCTAGGTCTGAAAGAAAATATGCTCCCGTCATTTGGAGATGGGTATATTAATTCAGGAAAATTAAAAGCGTTCACTCGGCAAACTTTTCGGTTATTTAAATATCATTTTGTTTCGCTGTAAATGGCGTGACAGTATGGGGCAGTCTGCTCGAACTGTCGACTGAACGGGGGTGATTAAAGCAAAAATAGTTCCCACTGCTACATTGGCTGGAGGAAGTGTTTCTCCCCAAGTAGACTAGTATAATGATGTTAGAATGTTTCCAGCACATGTCGCTGCACCCACTGTCAACTCAGGACGGCAGCGTCCTCTGCGCGTTTGAGCCCCACTACGCATGCGCATCCCTCATTCATCGCAGAGTCTCGTGTTTGCGAATCAGCCCTTAAATGAAAAAACAAACCCAAGCTGGAATATGTGTTGAACACTATGTGCGTCCATTCTGAGGACTGCACGTTGGTTTTGATTCAATATCGGTACTTTTGGATTTAACTTCTTGACAGTAAGTAGGCTAACGTTATTCCGTCCCTTTATCGCGTCGCGTGGCCTCTGAATTATTTTATTTTAAGTATCGTTGCAAATAGAAAAACAACATGAAAACATTCTTAACTTCTAGTATTTCACATTTACATTAAGAGCAATATTTAGGGCTCTATGGTTGTCATAGTTGTAAATCTCGATGTACAGTCGTTTGAAGCCCGGTCCAACACTTCTGGTTTAGACAACCAGTCAGCCCAGCCTTTCTGTTTTTAGTTTCGTTACTTTAGAGGAACCCGAGAATGCGTCGTTTATTCAGGACTGTATAAAAAGCCATTACAAGTTCTGCAGCTTGTCAACTATAGACTTGACTAACTGCTGTGTGTGTTTTAGCTCTTGGTTACGCTGAGCTGTTGTGACGGTTGAAACGCGGATCATCTCCCAGCAGGTGTCTGTGTTCTTACTTCCGTCATGTTTGGATGTAGTAACAATACTGCTTGACTTCTCTCATTGTATTCTGTAAGCCGAAACAACTAATGGCCCAGTTTGTTCCAGGATTTTATCATCTTTTTTGTTCAGGCGGCGACCTGTGTCTGAATCCCGAAGCCTAGTAGTTGGATGAGATTTAGGATTTGGGTCTTTGCTTCGACTTCGTTTGACTCGTTTCAATGTTTTGTTGTTGCAATGTTTGTTGTTCAACGACGTGTTTGTAGCTGCTGCATCTTCGGGACATTAGACCAGCGCAGCAGTCAAGGAAACGCCGGAAAAAACAGTGATTACGGTAACAGTAGTTACAGCTGTGGGTTTGAGTGAATTAGTTAATTTATGATAACTCATGGAGAAATTTCCCTCGGCTACTCTTTTCTAAAGGCATCTTCTCGTTTAATGGGTGTTGCTGTTTGCGTTCCTGTTTATTTCTGCGATATTTGGATGCCGCAGGAGCCGAAACAGCAGGAACAAAGGACCAACCTGCGAGGCGTGTTTTTCTACTGTGTTGAGTTTGCGCTTGTTCTGTCCCCGTTTAGAGAGCAGTTGAAGTACTAAGGAAACTCAAGAATTAAGGAAATTGATTTGTAGACGCATCTTGTGAGCAAATCTAATCGTCTAAGAGACAGCAACAAGGTCAACAATTCCCATACAAGAGACCTACTTATTTTTAATTATTTTATTATTATCATGGTATGATTTCTTTCTTAATTCAGAAGAGTCTGCATGTTGGGCAGAGTGTGCTGAAAATGAGCGAAAATGAAAGATGCCACCATACCAGGAGACAGCTCTGTGAAAAGTGCACACAACCGTGTGTTTGGCTTTATGTGAATTGTATGCAGTCAAGTGTCAGGTAATTTGATACGTGTAGGCTACATCTGCATGTATCTAATTTACGTTTAATGATGATAATTTCCAGCATTAACATTCCAATTACGAATCCATTTTGAACAGCAAAATGTATTCACACATTTCCCACAGTATTTTTAGTGCAGCGGATGGATTCGTTTGCAAAGCAATTTTCGGACGTGCTCTGGGAGAGGTTGGAGTGGGCTGAGGCATATTTTTGGTGAACTGACAGCACAGATTTTCATCTCAGCTGAGAGTCTGAAGAGCTCTCTGTCCACCCCTGGCCCTGTGTGTTTCTCACCCCCTCACCCTGTGTGTGTCTCATCCCGGCCCTGTGTGTGAACCACCCCTCAACCCTGTGTATGTCTTTACCCTCCCCACCCTTTGTGTTTCTCAGGGTCTCTGTCTGTGTTTCTCTCCCCTTTTCCCTGTGTGTCTTGGGGTCTCCCAGTATAGCAGGGTGGACGGCTCAATCCATGACTGTAGGCCCCACTGTCTTGCCCCTCTCCCCTATTAACAAACAAACACACTCTGCCCACTTTATTTTTGTGAGGAAGTGTGCTGGGTGTTTATACCTCTCCTTTTATGGCTAAAACAGGCCTCTCTCTGCAGGAGCCCCTCCCTCACCCTGCCTGGCCTGCCGGGTTCTGGCAGTTCGGGTTCTAGCGGTCCACGGACGGCTCATCCACTGCAGCCTGATGTTAGGGCTCTGATAGGGGTTCCCTCTGATGGGGGTTCCCTCTGATGGGGGTTCCCTCTGATGGGGTTTCCCTCTGATGGGGTTTCCCTCTGATGGGGTTTCCCTCTGATAGGGGTTCCCTCTGCAGGGGTTCACTGTGCTAGAGTTCATTCTGCTGGGGTTCACTCTTGTGGGTTTGGGGTTTGGCCTTTAGAATACCGAGAGAGTGGTTGAGCAGCCACAAAAATGTCACCAAGCAGGCTAGCCAGCAGCCATATGCTGGTAAAGAAACGGTGTTCTACATTTGTTCTGACTAAAAGCCACACAGAATGTTAAAGTGGTACAGTCATAGAGCCAGACTAAGTATAAAGGGGCCAGTTAAGTGAGTAAGAGGAACTGAGGACTGTCTGTGTTTGCACTGGATCCTTTCACATTGGCAACAAGGCCTGCTTTGTCTCTGAAAAAGGGAGCGACCTCAAGACCCCTCTGCACCTAGTAGCCCAGCCAGCAAGTGAGGAAGTGGAGGGAGTAAGTGTTCAAGTACACACTGAGCTATGAAGTTATGGGGACACGCATTGAGGAAGGCAGGGGAACGTGCCCTGGACTATGTCAACTGTGTGTGTGTGTGTCTGTGTGTGTCTGTGTGTGTGTGTGTGTGTGTGTGTGAGACAGAGAGAGAAAGACACCTAACAGCGGAAACGGATCCAGAGATGAGACACTAGTCCTTGAGTGTGCACAAAGCACGAATAGCCTTGTAAGGCATCTGAATGCAGCAGAGATGTGTGCTGTAAGTCACAGTGCTCTGTGCATACACACACATAACCACCCACCCCTTGTGGCAACAGCTGTGCATAGAAACATCAGGGTTAAAAACACTGTGTGCATGGAGATACATCTTGGCACAAAATGTCAGCCCCCTTAATAACCCCGAGGGGTCACGCCATGCAGCAGAATTGTCCTTTTGCAGCAGATTCTCTTTCCTCCACAGGTTTAGTCAAGGAGTCTGAAAACAGGGGTTAGTGCTGTTGGGAAGTGTTTTGAAGTCACTCGTGTGGCCCCTGGGGCATGGTGTGTGTCGTGGGCCCTCATGGCTCTGCTCCTCCCCCCCGAGCAGTTAATGAAGTGAAACCTCAAAGGGTGCCTGACCCAGGAAGTAAACTCTCAAAGGGCGCCTGACCCAGGAAATGCGAATGAGGCAGCCGGAGACCAGGGCGGGCCAGCAGAGCCGACGCCTTTATCAGGATCTTTAAAAACACAGTAGGAGAAATCAGCTGGTGTAGGTTTGAGAACATGGGCCCATTGTAGAGGTGAGAGGGTTAGAGTGAGGGGAGGGAAACTGAGTGAGCGGAGGAGGCTTCACCATAACACTGACAGAAATCACTTCACCAACATGGGGCAGATGTGTAGGTACAGCACAGTCATATAGATACATACATCATCACTGATAAGACTCACTTCACTATTGTGCTCAAAGCTTTTGAATGGCATTTCAGATCCACATTATGGCAATATGAGTTTATATCAGCCAGCCAAAAGGTGATGGAATCTGGAATTTCAGATGGGGGGAGGGGGTTCTGTTGTTTTACATTTTTATTTGGATAACATTTGATTTTTTTTTAATGGTCATTAATACTTTTCCCATAATCCAGCAGTGTATCGTATTGTATGGGGTGTGGGGAAGGAGATTGGTTTTCCTCTGCGAGGAAGCAGTCGCTGTGTGCCCTTCAAAGCCTGAGCAACTAGATATAAATATAGCCGAACTGTGTGTTTATTAGATCTGTCCTAAATACAGCCGAACTGTGCATTAGAGCCGTAGCCAATGTCTGATACCTGTTTGGATAGCGGTGTCCCAACAGTAGAGAGGCCACACACTGCTTGGTGAGATGGAGGAAACACTCCTCGGGGAGGTGATGTATTTGTTTATGCAAACTCTTGTACAGAGCTGAGCTTCTGGGCTCATAGATAGTTCCTCTTTAGGTGTCTCTAATGCTACGTACCTGTCTCTGTCAACATGGCCCTGGAAACACCACTCTCTTGCACTGAAATATCTCCATGATGTGCAATTACTGCTGGGAGTTTCAGTGGTGGAGCCAGACTGCTTTTGCCTGATAACATCTGTGCGGTTCAGTGTGCCATCTGATGGGGCAGAAACACACCCAGTATTCAGGAAATGTGTGAGGGTGAGAGAGAGTGAATGTAAGTGTGTGTTGGATTTATCTTACTTGACCAGTGTCATGTGTAGCAATTAATCCCTATTTGTCTTCTATGTCTGTAATTGTTATCATGGATATTCATTTAAGCCAGAGAGACTGTGCTTCTCTATCAGCCGGAGTGCACGCCACTATCACTGGGTCTGACTTCCTAGATGTGCGGGGGGGGGGGGGGGGGGGCAGTGATGGGAGGGAGGGGGGAGAGTGAATAAGAGGAAGGAGTAGCTAACAGTGGGAAAGACATGTAGTTAGGGGGGGGTCACCTGTGCTTCTGTCTGTAGTTAGGGTGAGATTTATCTGTGCCTACGTCTGTAGTTAGGGTGAGATTTATTTGTACCTCCACCTTGGTTGGGACAATCTTTATCTTAAATCAACAGAAATGTATTCTGTGCGGATGACGCCCGGATGGGGAGTCAGAGCACTCTGCAGTGGAAGCCGTTAGCCATCTGTTCAGGAGCACCTGTCCTGCTGGATGCTAGCAAGCAGAAAGCCTTGGTTGATCACTGCGTTTACATGGCTTTTTCATTTCCCATTTTTTTCTTGGTCACCAAATTTATGAGCAATTTTTAAACAAGTAACTTAAAATGTTTTGTGTATAAGCATAGGTTAAGAGCTTTATTAAGGTTAGGAGCTTTATTTCTGAGTCTAGGGGTAGTGCAGCTGATTTCATGGCTGTGGCTTTGTCATATTCCTCTGTAGATATGTTCTATCAGATTTCTCAGTAGATCTGTCCTATCATGTATCTGTAGATTTGTTCTATCGTATGTCTGTATATCTGTCCCATCATGTATCTGTAGATCTGTCCTATCATGTATCTGTAGATTTGTTCTATCGTATGTCTGTATATCTGTCACATCATGTGTCTGTAGATCTGTCCTATCATGTGTCTGTAGATTTGTTCTATCGTATGTCTGTATATCTGTCCCATCATGTGTCTGTAGATCTGTTCTACTGTATGTATCCGTTGATCTGTTCTATCATATGTTTCTATAGATCTGTTCTATTGTATGTCTCTGTAGATCTGAACTGGTCTTGTGACCGGAGGGTCGTGGGTTCGATTCCCAGGCCTGAGGCCATGACTGAGGTGCCCTTAAGCAAGGCACCTAACCCCAACAGTTCTGCTCCCCGGGCGCCGGGCTAGGGCTGCCCACCGCTCTGGGTATATGTGCACCACAGCCCCCTAGTAATCACCTGTGTGAGTGTGTGAGTGTGAGTGTGTGTGTGTGTTCTAACTGCACAGGTCAAATTTTGATTGCGGTGAAAAATCACAATTGACAAATAAGGCACATTTCACATTCATCTGTCTTGTCATGTCTCTGTGAATCTGTTCTATTGTATGTATACGTAGATCTGTTCTATCGTATGTCTCTGTAGATTTGTTCTATTGTACATATGATCTGTCCTATCATCTCTGTAGTAGAGGTGTCTTCAACTAAGGACTTTCATAGTTGAATCTGATTAGTCAGATTTTCCCTTTAGTCGACTAACAGTCTAATCATGTTTTTTTTTTTTAATCTAGAGCACCTTAAAAAAATTGCCACACAACAGCAAATTATAAGGAAAGGTTCAAGTAACGGGGTTTAAAAAGCAAGCAAACAACAACAAAAAATGTTTATAGGTCTACTTGCAACGCGACCGAAACGACAAACGGCTGAACTGTTTTTTTTTTTTTTTTTTTTTTTTCGCCTTACGCGTTTTAAACGGTATGCCATGTTGGTTGTTGTTGTGCAAAATGAGACGTTGATGACATAACTTGAACTTTACTTTGTTTGATTCATCTTTATCTTTTTCAAAATACTTTTGAAGTTTTTTTAGTAGTCATTATAATCCCGGCAGATGCTGACTATCCTGTAGTGTGTTCAGCTCCGCTCATTTGGATGGTGCAACTGCAGGGTGTGATTTATTAATGTGTAGTAAGGAAGATGCCTATTGTTAATGCGCACACATCATTTAAAAATATTTATTAACAGAAATTAGGATGATTTAATTGGACAAAAGGCTATATATAACGAAAACAAAGACATGTAACAACTAATGCTTAGCAGCATCCTTGGGCACCCCCATGCAGTTAGAATGGTACACTCGACTATGATGTTCATAGTCGACTAGGGGGTATAGTCGACTATAGTCGAATCAGCGACTATTGCAGGTCACCCCTACTCTGTAGATCTCTGTTCTGTCATATCCATCTGTAGTACAGTGTGTACCAGCTGAAGCACTTGACAGGCTGTTCTGAAGTGACTTGTGCTCTGATTGTGTGTGTTGAGGAGGTTTTCGATGTTGCTCTATTTGGTCGGTGAATCTAAAAGCATTAGCAGTCACAGACGACAATCTGTCAGTGAGCTTTGTGCTCTGAAACTAATTACTGTCATAAATAAATCTATTCATGATGTAGATTTTGTTCACAGGGCTGAATATGAGCACTAATACATTTATGAAGTGGTTTTGGACACTGAGCACTGGGGAGGGGGAGGGTTGTGTGTGTGTGTGTGTGTGTGTGTGTGTGTGTGTGTGTGTGTGTCTAACTCCTGCATGTTTTATGCATGTCTTGCATGCACAGCCCTAACCCTAGTCTCTGTGATTCAAAAGCAATTATCCCACAATTCCGTTATGAATACACTATTACCCACAATTCCATTATGAATACACTATTACCCACAATTCTGCTATTGGAGTGGACATGAATGATGAGCAGGAGGTGATGATGAAGCACCTCCTGTTTAACCCTCCCCCCTCCTCCTCCTCCTCTTCCTCCTCCTCCTCTTCCTACTCCATTATCATGGCCCAGGGTTCCTCCAGCGAGAAGTGAGGCAGCGCTGAAGAGCAGGAAGACGTGAAGAGGGAGGAGCCTTGTGGGCAGAGTGTTTTACACACTGTGTGTGCATGTGTGTATTTTACATCACGCATCAGTGTCAATCCTGCAATCCTGCATACTGATTAACAGTAGCTTTACAATTATACAGAGGATCCACTGCCAGTGCACACACACAACTCATCGCACACACTTGGAATATTACCTTATTTACACACACTCTCAGAGGCATAGCCAAACACAAGGTAAGTCATGCATGCAAACACACACACACACACGTATGAGTGAAATGTGTGAGGTGGAGTGAGACAGTGAGAGGAGTGAGGTGGAGTGATACAGACAGGGTGAGAGGTGTTTGTGAACTGCATGCCAACTAGTGGCTGTATCAAACAGCTGTGAATAGTTTTGGTCGCCTCCTGATTTGCGAGGATGCTAATTTGATGTTTGCTGATTAGTTGTCATGTCTGTGCGTCATGTACAGCCATGCTAAGTTGAATCTGCTAGAAGGCCAACATTGGTGTCAGAGTTGGTGTGCAGAGACGGTGTTAGCGTCACAGTCAGAGTGAGTGTCAGGTGGTGTTGGTGTTGGAGTCAGTGTGTTCACTGTGGTGTGTCCCTCACTCTCTGTGGCACATCCTCACTCTCGGGTAGCTACTGAGTCAAGGCCACATCCAGTGCCGGTAATGTCAGTGATGTACACGTCTGACGTCCACACTTCTTCATTATCTCGCTTATAGCTTTGCGTAATTGGAAACCGTATGAAGCTCAGAAATTGTCCCCTGCATGGAGACACACACACACACACACAGTCTGGGAACACAGTGATGTTTCCAGGCCAAGGTGAGCAGGCATTCTGCAAGATGGAACAAGCAGCAAAAACAGCAGTGGAGCATAGACTGATGGGGGGGGTGTGTGTGTGTGTGTGTGTGTGTGTGTGTGTGTGTGTGTGTGTGTGTGTGTGTGTGTGTGTGTGTGTGTGTGTGTGTGTGTGTGCGTGCATGCATGCATGCACATACATGAGGGTGTGACAGTGGACTGGTATTGAACCATCTATTAAGATCTTACTACATAGATCTTACTACATAGACTCTACTGAGCCCTCTCTGTTTCAAGCTACACCTTCACTGTATACATGTCTGCTGTGTGATCTCTATGTGTAAAGCTACAACCTCACTGTATACATGTCATCCTTTGATAAAGATTATGGGTTGGGACAATTTCAGTTTCACTCAATTTTGGAAGAAGTGTTTTTTGAAGTGGGAGTTGATTTGATTGGTCTTAAAACACTCAGGTGTGTGTGTGGTGTTTACGGAAGGAGAGGGAGATGCGTGTGGACGCTCTGGCTCCCGGCTAGATTACATCACTCCCTCCTTGTTACTGGTCAGCCTGGAGCTTAGCAGGAGCTGTGAGAGTTAGTAGCTGTAAGTCACCTGGAGGGCTGGAGAGCCTTGCAGGTCTCACTGAAGCTTCTTGAGAGTCTGGGGTACAGTTGCATCATGGTACTGGATAGCTGTCAGCTGGTGCTATTTCTGCTCCCCCCCCCCCCCATGCCTCATTTTCCCCACTCCCCTCCCCCTCCCCCACTCCTTCTCTCCCCCCTTCTCTCTCTCCCTCTGTCTATTTAAAGGCCAAGGCCTTGGCCCCCACTGTCCTGCTACAGCAATAAACAAACATGTGTCACACATAAGGGGTTTCCCAGGAAACGGGGCCCTGCTTGGTGAGCATGCTCAGTGATGCCCAGGGGTGTACCCTGGTGTGCAGGACCTGCTGGACCAGCGACTGGTAACAGCACTCATGTAGGAAAGGGCTTGAGACACCTGAAGAATGGTAGACTGTTTATAAAACAAATTAATGTCTTTTTTCAAAAGTATATGCAAAGTATATGTAATATATAATGGAAATTAAAATGGCAAATTATGCGGATATAATTTTGAGGAAGTGACAGAAAAGGGGTGGTGTTTTGTGGAGACTCCATGATGCATGACTCCAAGCCTGTGCCCTTATTTATCTCACATGCCACTGAGCAAGAGCTTTACACAGCCGAATGAACACAGTTACTGGGGCAGTGAACCTGAGCACAGGTCAGGTGTCTTAGTTTGGTGGTCAGCTGCTGTGATGCACAGTGCTCATTCCTAATAGAGAAGAGAGGAGGAGAAGAGAGAGATGAGGAGAGGAGACAGGAGGAGCGGAGGGAGAGGAGGAGAGAGACAGAGAAGGAGATGAGGAAGGAGAGAAAGGAGGAGAGGAGAGAGAGAAGAGACAAGAGGAAAAATGAGAGGATAGAGAGAGGATCTGGGTCTCTTGTCTGTGGGATGTAGCCTATAGCAGAGCTAAGCTGCACTACTCTGTTGCCGTAGCGATGCGAGTGGCTGCCTCTCTGGGAATTGGCTGACCCACTTTGCTTTCAGCTGGAGTTATTTTTACATATTTGGAGAACAAGAAGGATGCCTGTCCGCTGGCCTGCTCCTGCTCACCCTCCCACTGCACAGAGGGAGGAGAGGAGGTGAGGGGAGGTGTGGGGAGGGAGGGTTAATGTGTGGGGGAGGTGAGTGGAGGGGAGGGGGGGGGGGGGGGTAGGACGGGAGGAGAGGGAGTGCATTGCTGCTGGAGCAGGAACAGGGCATGCAGCATATGTCTAGGCCAGGAGATGTCAGCCATCTTGTCAGCCATCTTGTTTGAGACAAGCGTGTCAAGAGCGACATTTCACTTGAATTCCCGAGTGGGACACCATGACAGAGAGCTGTGTACACACACACACACACACACACACACACACACACACACACACACACCTCCTGCAGTGCAGCTTTTTTTCACAACGTCTTGTTGCCACACACTCCTTCTCTTTTCCTTGTTCTTATATTCTCTCTCTCTCTCTCTCTTTCTCTCTCTCTCTCTCTGTCTGTCTGTCTGTCTGTTGGCGTCAGTGAGCTGTGCTCTCAGCACTGTTTGTAGAGGATGCTGCAGTCTCCTGAGGCCTGCTTCTGATTCAGCCTGCAGAAACCAACCTGTTTAACCACCACTTCACAATCCTACTTCCAACACTTATTTAAGCTTCCTGATCAGTGCATTTGTGCCGCGTTTGCCCTGCAGATCTCACTCAGGTGTGTGGTGCAGCTACACTGGAGGGGCTTTACTGCATTTCTAGTGTGTTTGTTAAGCTATGCAATCTGTAGTAGAGATGGTGCAATACCATTTTTCTGGTTCTGATGCATTTGAATATTTGATATATCTTTCATTTGAATATTACCTGATATAGATACTGATCTGGTATTGTTTCATTAAAACCAGTGTATATACCTTGTACAGACACACTTATACCTTGTACAGACACACTTGTACTTTGTACAGATACAATTATATCTTATAAAATAATGCCCTAATGCCCCATCACTGCAGTTTCCTGCTTGGTACTGGACTGATAGACCATATATCACGATGCTGAGCCATGGTGATGCTTCACCACCGCGGCTACACCCTGCCTGCTTTAAATCCAGTGTCTCTGCTAAAATGTAGAAAACGTATTACTTACTTAATGTTTATACAGAGCATATATCAGTTCTGTGCTTGATAAGAGTGTATTTAATGAGTATCTATGCTCCTTCTCCTTTTTGTGTGTTACTCTTTATTTCAGTTTCGTTTTGATTGTGTGTTGGTGTGTTGATGTGTGTCCTTTTGCTTCGTTAGCATCTGTGATTGTTGTTGTGGTGGTTTGTGACTTTCTATGCTGGTGATCATTTGATTCCTGATCGTATTTTTCTCTCCTTGAGCGTTGTCTGCTGTAACTCCCACTGGAAATGCCTAAACACTTCACAGTAACATGCTAAAATATGATTCATTTATATTTGTCTTTCTTCATTCATGGAAGCTTGAAAAATAATACAATAGTGCTTATCATTACTGTTGTTATTTGGTAGAACAGTTCTCTCCAGCACCCAAATCAGTTCAGACGTGGAGAGAAACTCTGCGTGAGTGCGTTTAAAATGAAGACCATTGTCTAATAAACAGAAAAAGTGCTTTATTTTAAATAGAGGACAAAAGTCAATGTCGGTGTCAAGTTTTACTGACTTTTACAAAACATTCCCAAACAATTCTTGCAATGCCATATTTTAGTTAATCAAAATTAAATATATTAATTGCTTAACCCTTCTAAGGCTATCCCTGACTACCTTCAACTGCTCCTGACTACCCCCAAATGTCCTTGTCTACCCATTGAGAGGAACCAAGGAACCCATTCTCTTCTGGCCGATACCAGTCACCATTACAACAATAATTAGAGAGATATATAAACAAAGAAGTGATGGAAATTCTAAGTAATTCTCATCATTGTGTGTATTTATGTACAATTCTTATTCTTAAGAGTCCAGGGCCGTACAGCCATAGCAGGGGAGAATTTGGGGTGGTGAGAGGGGCCAGGGCAGTGGGTTGATCCTTCATCCATAGCTGGTTAGGCAGGAGGTGACTGGTCTAGGGTGGATAGCAGAAAAGGCTCATCTCTCCTCGTCTCAGTATTTCTCGGTAATACGGTGCCCAACTAGTGTCTTGTTGGTGTTAGTGTACAGAACTATCTGGCAATATAATGCAAATGCAGTCTAACTGATATGAGAACCGTTTCAGCCATGGCTATGTCGCCATTTACAGATGTTGGAATTATTTACAAAATGTGGAAAAATTTGCAGAAGACCTGGACGAGCAGGAGTAATTGACCACTTCAACCACTGCAACCAACACTGGTCAAACATGGGTGGAAGATATTCATTAGATCTGCAAGTGTTTCAACATTTGTGGATTCTAATAAATATTTAGTGTTGACCTTTAACCCTTAAGATTTTAACCCCAACCCTGTCCTTATATCCTGCTAATGTTGTGCCCTGCTTCTATCTTATTAATAAAGCTTTAAATATTATCCATAATTCTTATTAACAAAGATTCTGATTAATAGATAAAGCTTAAATCTTATTTAAAAATTTTATTAATAAAGCTTTAAGCTTTGTTATTCTTGTGTGTCTATGAGAACAACTTTGAATTGTCAGAATGGATGAATGGATTCCAGCCTGTGTCTGTGAGATCCTGGCAGAGCCATATCCCCAGCCATACTGTGAAGTGGCCGTCCTGGGACCATACACAAAAGCTCCGCTAACGCTAACCAAAACACTAATACCCAACCCTAACCTTAACCCTAACACCTAACCCCTACCGGTACTGTGCTGTACACTGCCGTTATACACCCTACACCGTTCTGTGCTGTAACGCTGCCATTACATACACTTACAGCGTACAATGCAGTAGCACCGCTGTTGCACACACTTACACTGCACTGTGCTGTAACACTCCCGTTACACACCCCTACACCGTACTGTACACTCCCGTTACACACCCCTACACCGTACTGTACACTCCTGTTGCCTGCCTTTTCCATCCTGTCTGTCCCTTAACACCCGTCACTATGGTAACCACAGGGGTGGAAAAAATAATTGGGCATGTCCCAGTTCGGGCAATGAGTGATGTTTCAGAAAAGAGACACCCTCCCTCTGAGTGTGTGTGTGTGTGTGTGTGTGTGTGTGTGTGTACCACAGTGGAGGAGGGGAGGGTAGCAATGGTTTCTGGGTGCGTGCGTGCGTGCGTGGGTGGGTGGGTGCGTGCGTGTGTGTGTGTGTGTGTGTGTGTGTGTGTACCACAATGGGGGAGGGAAAGGTGTGGACTGTGGTTTCTGAGCAGGTGAAGCACTCTCCCAACTCCTGCCGTCCTGCCGTCTGTGTCAAACATTGCTCTAATCTGCAGAGAATCTGGAGAGTTTCTAACCCTCCCAGACCGGGTAACCTGGTCCACCTAGCACAACACATTCTCGTTTTCAGTTGCGTTTTCTCAGCTTCTAGTCATGCCAAAACATGTCATTGACATGATCTGTGTTAATCATGTCTGCTTGACCGCTCTCACACCAACCTCCTCCCACCCTGACCTCCCCCACACCAGCTCCTCCCACCCTAATCTGCCCACACCAAGCTCCTCCCGTCCTGATCTTCCTCATGCACAGCTCCTCCCAATCGATGGGCGGGCAGAAGGGCAATTCTATTTTTATTTCAGATATCGAGTAAATTTTTTTTCACTGCTGACCATCACTGTACTGTCATTGTACAATAAACACCTTGACTTAGTATGATAACAACCCTGGTTTTGAGAATGGCAAAACCATCTTTGTGAGTTGGTAGTGCTGGCTTAGTATTTACCCAAGCACATGGGCATGGCCAGTCACTGTGGACATGGCCAGTCGTTGTGGGTGTGGCCAGTGAGTGGTTGCAGCCATACACTGTTAGATTACACCCACCTGGTTATAGCCAGTCGCTGTGTGAGGTTAAACCTTCTGTTCAGCTGAACTCTCTCCAGTACCACAGAGTTGCTGGGGATGAACTGAGTAGCTACTGTTAATATGGGAATGGGATGAAATTTCAACCCTCACATCTCACAACTTGTTTTTAAGCTGCAGTTGTTGATTGTCTTACAGTCCATAATCCAATGGAGTGGATAGTACTATTAAGCTCTGTGGGAAGAAAGCATTGTTGTAATGTTTGTTGTTGTTTTTTTACAATGGTTAAAGACACAGACCACTCTCCTTGTGTTGGGAGAGTGGACTTTTGTTTTTGCTTCTCTGAAGAATCATGAATGCAGTCTAAATGGTTGAATGTCAGTGGTACTTTGCCGAGATAAATGGTTCCATCCAGAGCAGGGGTGCTCATTACGTCGATCGCGATCGACCGGTCGATCGCGAAGGAAGTGTCGGTCGATCGCGAAGGAATGTGCGTAGATCGCGTCACATAAAATAGTAGTAGATGAATCGCACATCTGCACTGACGGTTGTATTTTGATTGACATTCACGGTAGCCAATCTGCAATCCACTCAACAAATTACGTTCGCCACCCCCCCGGTAGATCTTTCTGACTTGGTCATCTTATAAGTAGCTCGCAAGCTGAAAACTGTGGGCACCCCTGATCCAGAGGGTTTGAGCTGTCTAATACTTCTACTCCTTTCCCCTGGAGTCCTCTACCCCCTGGACTCCCCTACCCCCTTGACCTCTCTTCCTCCTGGACATTTCTTCACCTTGGACTCCCCTTCCCCCCTGGACTCCATTTCCCCTGGATTCCTCATTCAGAGCAGCATCACTTAGGCTATCTGGACGCTGGTTAGCAGCCTCGTTGTGGCATCCACAGCATATAAGCATGCATTGAACAGACTGACTACTTACTGGAGTTAGTCCTCAACAAATAGTCAATTCAGAGGGCAAGCTGAGGTCAAAAGCCCCTGATAACACCGATCAGACCAAAACACTCAAACAATTTATTTCCATTCTCTCTCGATGGCAGATAATCTCAATGATTCAGCTCATAGCGCAACACACATTGAGCTCCCCCTCCACCCTGGATAATAGCACTGCCGTAGAAGCACAACAAACATGTCTTTTATGTTGGGAACATTTTGGTCATTAGTGACACAGGGAGTGATGTTCAACTCAGAACACAGGCACGAATCCGACCTTTCCTGGCACGACGCACAGCCATCCAATAATCGCTACACCCACCTGCACACCTTCCGTCCAAAATAGAAACACATACCTGTAGAGCAGGGGTAATCAATTAAATCTTTCCGCGGTCCATTTTTGGCCGATAGCTCAGACCTTAGGTCCGGGTCCGCGGTGGCGAACGAAAGTTGTTGAAGGGGGGGGTGGCGAACGAAAGTTGTTGAGCGGGGGGGCAACGTAACACTCAAATGGGTGGTGAACGTAACACTCGTCTCCGGTTTAAAATATAGTCTCCCGTTAACATTTTTTTGGCATTTGGGTCCGTATTCAGTTAATCAGGAATGTAATTGGGTCTGGACAGGACGGCGTTCGGGTCCGGATCCGGACCGCGGTCCGCCATTTGGTGATACCTGCTGTAGAGCAATGATATATTTAGTGCTGAACATTTGAGAAAGTCTTTGTTCCATATGTCTGTGAGGGGAAACAAAGGGGGAAATACTGTGCCATAAAGGCCAAAATGTAAAACTTCCAGCCTTTAAAAGGGGCTTCCAAACATTTTGGTGGGTTTGGTATGTTATTTCTTCTGTTATCACTCTGCTCCTGCTGTGACAGTGAATGGGTACATCACATCACTGCAGTCCTGTAGAAGACTCGATGGTGTATTGTAGAGGTGTGCCAAAAAATCGATTCATATATCAAAAATCGATTCTCATTTACTATGATTCAGAATCGATTTTAAATGTCCCAAAATCGATTCTAAGTCGTGGTGAAGTCTCGCATTACAAATTACAAAATTACACGAGACTTTACGCAGCAGGTTCTGGGACACACTCATGTGCGGAAAAGTTTCAAAACGGATGGAGGAAAGAGATATTCAACCTGTCCGGTCTTCATTTAAGGCAAAAATATGGGTTCATTTTGGTTTTTTACCTAACTGGACACAATGTAGCTCATGTGCAAGGCGTGTGTACGCGGTGAGCACGGGAACGTTAATATAGAGAAGGGTGAGAAATAATATAGAGAATGGTGAGAAATAATATAGAGAAGGGTGGACCCAAGTGCCGGCTCGCAAGAGCAAGACGTTTGACACTCGTCAAATGTATTAGCGAGAGGGAAACGTGCACAGCGACCCAGAACAAACAAACAAAACAAAGCGGAAGACTCAACGCGCAAAAGAATAGAAACCAAAACCGTGAGGGTATGGAGTAAATAGAAACAAAAAACAACGTCGAAAATACAACGTGTGAAAAATAACACTCAACCGTAGTGAGACGGGAGGAAGAAACAAAATAACAACAGTAATTAAAAAACAGCGCAGATAAATGCAACGCGAAAACGAAACCAAGGACGCCAGCAGAAGTAACTGGCAAAAAACGGCGCACCAAAATAAAACCCTTCCCAAAAATAAAGGCAAAACGGATAGGAAGAAATACAGGATTGGGAAAACTTGAGATGGGTCAGGAAGCGACGCAGGAGATAGATACTCGAATAAGTAAAGAGAAAGCATAACAGAGAGAGGTGGCGAGACCATTAAACGATAAGCAACCACAGAGAAAGCAGAGACTGGCTGTGTACGGTTACGCCGGTTTAGTCTGGGACTGAGTCTGGTGCCCCTAGCAACGGCTGGGGGAACTGCATCCGCGCCAGCCCTGAGAGCTCGCAAAATGAAGCACAAGAATTTTGGTAACAACAAAAACCATTTTATTTTACCAAAGCACTTTATTTTTGTTAATTAAATGTGAAAGGCACTTAATTTTCTGTATTTGTCATTCTGTCTTGCGATGCAGACTGTAGTAAATCATGCAGATTTTATAGACTGAAGCAGACATTTTTATAAATCAAATCGTTTTTTTAATCGAAAAAATCCCCCAAAAGGCCCCCAAAATCGGGATCGAATCGAATCGTGAGATAGTAAACGATTCCCACCCCTAGTGTATTGTGGACTACTGATGAAGTATTGTGTAGTATTAAGTTATCTTGGTTCTGCTTTGATGTTTTTTGTTAGTGTGTTTCTCAGCAGTATGAGCTAGGTTGTGCTCTCAGGCTTCTCCTTCTTTCCCATTTCTCTCTTCATTTACAACTCTTTGTGGAAACACAGCTGGCTGTGAGGCTGTTAATTGGGATTCTCCAGGCTCAGTCACTTGCTCTGTCAGCTCTGATGTCTCTAAAACCTCTAAAAGCAGAGCTTCTGAGTTTGCCTGCCTCTGCATCACTGCTGTAGTGTCCACCAGGGGCCAGTCAAGAAGGCCGACCTGTCCGCCATGGGCCAATCAAGCTGAGGTGTAAAGTCACGATGGGCTTTGATGGTGATTTCTCGCAGCATAGATGTTTTAGCACCTCTCAAATCCAGCACGTCCATGGCCTTCCTCTGTGCAAGTAGCACCCACATCGTCTTCACATCCTGCGTCAGCCTGGTAAATGAGATTTTGAATGTTTTGATACTCGATAGATAAACAAGGAGAGCACCATTTCCTGGATAATGACATGTGGACCGCCTTGCTTGTCTAGACGCGATCACAGAGAATCTCGCGCCTGGGCTCTGACATCAGGAGTAGTTTGAAGTAGCAGCAGGCTGTTAGACATGCGGCCTAGGGTGGAGCTATTCTGAGCTCACGAGGGTGGTGGGAGAGGGGCTGTCTGGGAAGGATAATTGAATTCCGCTTTCTATGATCTGCATACATTCCTTTTCAGACGATGGAGCGAGTCTCGTAGCTGTCGTAGTGAGGCAATTAGCTAGCCCAATGACCAAATGAGAACGATTTAACCCTTATTAACAGCCTATCTACAGCACCCTGTAGTACGTGTGATGATGCAGTGCGTTATGACTGTATTTGAATACGCACTCATGAGTTCTGTACTCTGGCTCCTGAATACTGCTACATCTGGTTCCATCCTGATGTCTACTTTGTGCTTTCTTTACTTCAGGATCATTTTAGGTGTAGACCACTAGGCCTAATCCCCCAGACAACACCACACTAATCCCCCAGAGAATTACACACTAATCCTCCAGACAACGGCACACTAACCCCCCAGACAACTGCACACTAATCCCCCCAGACAACGGCACAATCTTTTCCGGCTTCTCTTTAAAGTATTCCATCCAAAACCACAAGGCCACAGAGGACCGAGTGAATAAGGACAGTGAGTCAGGTTGCAGTGCATTACTTATGATATTTTCTGTTTACAGGCTTGAGAAATTTAATTGACTAATTACTAACATGTGTTGTGTCATTATTAACATTATTAACAATGACATTCCTTGGCTTCGTCTGGCATTACAGTTCATTTTATTTATTTATTTATTTTTGTTTAGGGGTTTGACAGTTGACGTTTGGTTCATTACGCATGATAGCTCGTGTGAAAAGGCTTGGTTATTAAATACTGAATCAAAGTACTGTGTATTGATGACATTGGTGGTAATGCGGTTTTAGTGCCATGATCGATGTGTGGCACCAGGGCTGGGGGCCAGAGTCGATTAGGTTTTAACAGCACAGCTTGGAGAATTCTTACTGTACATTGTGAAAATATAATAATGAATGAGGGCTTTATGTTTAGACCTCATTGCAGGCCTATATATTCTTGCCTTGTCTTCCAATCTTTTAACTAGCAGGTCCTGCCTCCTTTCTCTGAACTGTAAAGTGGTGCTTGTGGTAAAGGTTTACCCAGTCGGGTGGTTGAAACACTGAGCTGGTTGGCCACATCTAGTGCTCTGAGTGAGCTTGTTTTTGAGTTATGAAAGCAGAAGAAAAGGGCGGGTTGGTTTCTCGCTGGTTTTCGTGCAGCTCACCCGACGCGTCAACTGGGCTGCTACCGTTACTCAGGGGTGACTTGAAGGGGTTCGCAGGGGTTTGCAGGGGTTTTTCGCTCTCTCTCCTTGTTTCTGTGGTTCTTTTCTTTGCGTTTTTTTCTCCCCCCTCAATGTAGCACTGCAACAACAGTTACCAGGCACTCACATGGGTGGAGTTAACACTCACAGTGTTTACTACCCTAGCCCTAACCACAGTGTTTACCACCCTATCCCTATCCCCATCGTTTATATACCCTAGTCCTAACCCCAGTGTTTACTACCCCAGCCCTAACCATTTATGCCACTGAGTGGTGAGTGTAGTCTAGTCACATCAAAGATAATTGTGGAGACCTGCAATGATGTTTAAAAAGCCCTAGGCTGCACACACACACACACACACACACACACACACACACATACTAGAATAATAAGAACATGCTTGTGTAGTCAAATACAAGTCATTTAGCAGACATTACCAACATAGTTCAGTTTAACATTAACCATACAATGGTTGAGATTGTCATTGTTCAGTGCTGTGTGGGTGTCTTGAGTGCCCACCGGCAAGACTGCTGGATGGACCAGGGGTCACTGCAGTTCTTCATGTTAGCTGCAACAAAATGACAGGTTAATCCCTGCCTTTTTCAGATAACTGCCCTCCATCCGGCTGTGAGGAAGAGGAGGAGGAGAGGACGAAGACGATAGCACAGAGTTGGTGTGAGGTTTCTTATTCCATCTCTTACCCTTGAGTGTGTGTGTGTGTGTGTGGGGGGGGGGGGGGGGGGGGGGGGGTTATGGCTACTTTATTAAGTACACTTCTTCATCTGCTCATTAACACAAATATCTAATCAGCCAATAATATGCTCCTGTCTTGTATGAGTGGTTTAGGCTGGTGGTCTTGATTGGGGTGTAATGGGGGATGGGAGGTATTTTCATGACACACCAACTAAGAACCATTTAAACACCATAGCCAACCTAAGTATTGTTGTTGACCATGTCCATCCCTTTATGATCAGTGTACCCGTCTACTGACAGCTGTTTACAGTAGTATAACGCACTATGTCACAATGCTCACTTCAACTGGTTTCTTGAACATGTCAATAAGTTCACTGTACTCAAATGGCCTCCCCAGTCACCAAACCCTAACCCAGTAGATCATCATGGATGTGTCAAGTCAATTTTATTTATAGTTTATAGTATATATATATATAGTGCCGTGCAGTCACAGTCCCTCCCATGTGGATTTTGGGTCTCAGGTAGGTGACGGCATTTGCACATCCACTGGCATCATTGGTGCGTCCACTGGCATCATTGGTGCTCAGCACATCCATTCTCAGCAAATCCACTGGCTAGCCACAACATTTTCTATGTGCTTTTATGGAATTGTCTGTGTAGAAGCATGTAACCAAGATACAAAATGCAGGTTAAATATGTAAACAGCAAATTAAACATCCATATGTATATAGCACACATACCAGTAGGCTAATCTATAGCGGGATAACTAAATGGAGGGGCCTGGAGGTGACCACATGCTCACTGGGCCATTGCTTTCCACCCATATTGTCACAAACTAGAGTGAACGTATGACATGGCTGGATGACAGCATTGTCATCTCAGATTACCAGAAGACTCAATGACTGGGGTCCCCCGAGCTCCACACCTTCATATGTAGCACATTAACTGAAGGCTTGATTAAATACGTGGGTCTTAAGCCTAGATTTATGTCGGTGTATCTCTGACTGGAGCTGGAAGACTGTTTAATAACTGAGGGTTTTTAAAGGAGAAGGCTCTACCTCTGGCTGTTGTCTTGGACTAGACCCTAACCCAGTAGATCACTATGGATGTGTCATCAAACCTTAACCCAGTAGGTTATCATGGATATGTCACCAGACCCTAACCCAGTAGGTTATCATGGATATGTCACCAGACCCTAACCCAGTGGGTTATCATGGATATGTCATCAGACCCTAACCCAGTGGGTTATCATGGATGCGTCATCAGACCCTAACCCAGTGGGTTATCATGGATGCGTCATCAGACCCTAACCCAGTGGGTTATCATGGATGTGTCATCAGACCTTTGTCCAGTAGATAATGGATGTACAGACAATAAATGTGCAGCAGCTCCAAGATGCTGTAATGTGACCAAAATCTCCCAGGAATAATTTCAGCACCTTGTACAATATATGCTACAAAGAATTAAGTCAGCTCTGAAGGCTAGGGCGGTCCAACCCCATACCAGCAAGGTGAACTTAATAAAGTGTATGTGTGGATGTATAGTATATGCACCATATACAACAAAAGTGAGTATACCCTTGTGCAAATTACTTGTAAATAAGGCCAGATTGGATGACTTTAGATTAAATAAAGCCAACTTATTATTAAATAACTTATTTAACTTACTTTAGTAAGTTCAGATTTACAATTTTAAAACACACACAGTAGGAACTCATTACAAGTCAGTGCACCCTTCGTTACTGACATTCAAATCTTTTATTTTTGAAAACCTTGCATGTCCATCTTTATTTATGACACACATTTCTGGAGAGCTGCTCCACCATTCTTCAAAGATATCTTCAGACAGCATTTTTCCCAGCTGCTCTTAGGAGGAGGGCAGTGTTGCTCTGCCTTTCAACTTTTATTTTCAGGCAGTACTGAGTTTTCTTGTTTTGCTTCTTTTTAAACTCGTGTGCTTTTGGCAGTGGGTTTTGGATCATCGTGCTGGAATATTTCTCCCTGCCAACAGTCTGGCGACGGGGCCATCAGGTCAGCCGGTATTCTGGTACATCCACAGCCATTCTTGGTGCCATCTTTAAGTGTCATCTTCCCACCTCCTTCTGCACTTGTATCGTCCCACTCTCCCGTCCTTCACTGCACTGTGAATTCACTCTTGTAGTCTTAACCATATTTACACCAAACATGCGAGTCCCCATCTGAACCAGATTTATCTTGGTCTCATCTGACTAAGGAATGTGTTCCCAATATTCATCAGGCTTCTCACCATGCTCATGTTTCATATAAAGTTGAATCTTGCAGTTTTGTGCCAAAGAGCATGCAAGGTTTTTTTTGTTCTTGGATGCCTAACCCTAACCCTAAACCCTAAACCCTAACCTGTAGAGGTTTGTCCTTCACACCGTCTCAACTGTCACAGAAATGTTTTTGTTGAGACTCCCTCTGCCAAGCATTTTCCCTTCTGAGCTAGACTTATGAGGACAGTATACATATCTGCTTAGTGGTACTGTGGTTTTTTTCTATACCTCCTGGTTACTGTTGTGACTGTGTTGTGACTGACTTTTAAAGATATTTTGTCTTTTTCAATTTTTGTAAAGTTTCATAATCAGGGTTTTCAATACCTCCGTCAGCTCTTTTCACTGTAGAGCCATGATGCAGACATGCACACAGATGCAGCCCACCACTCTAAAATGGACCTTCTGATGAGAACCTTCTGATGTTCAAAGCAGAATTTAATAACCATGTAATGCAACTATGTTAATTGTACAACACAGATGTACGCAGATCAGTGTTCCTGCTTTGGGTCCTTTTGGGCATTTTGAGTGTATGCAGGGTTAGGGTTGGATTTAGTGTTAGGGTGAGGGTTTCTCTCTGAGCTACAGGACTACTCTCACACACACAGAACACTCACTCACCCTAGAGTGTGTCTTCCCATAGTCATTTTCCTGTCTGCTCTTCTATCTCGCGATTGTGTACACACACACACACACACACACACACACACACACACCTCACATGCCGCAGTGTCCTTGACAAGCCAGTGACTTTGGCAGCGAGCTTCATTTCTCTGACTCTTTCATTTACACACCCTCTCTCCCTTTCTCTCTTTCCCTCCCTCCCTCTCTCTCCTTCCCTCCCCCTCTCTCTCTTTTTCTTTGTGTCTTTTCTCACCTCTCTCTCATATATTTCCTGTAGAGAAGGAATCGTTTAACTTTAACTGGGGTGAATCTTTCAGAGTCGTTCTGTCTCTTGTATGGCTATATTGAGTTGCAGTTGGTTCTGATCAGTGTTGCGGCCCTGCTGTATATGAAATATTCATGCAGGTGAGGTCAGTGGTGGCCAGAGTGAATCTGTAAGCATATATCCCTCTAAGTGCCGCTGGGTCTTCTATAAAGGCCACACCCCCAGTGCAGCCCCCCTGCGAAACATATAGCTCCTCATTCTGTTGAGTGCTTTATCCATGGATGAGAGGGAGAGCGAATGAGCTTGCGTGTGTGTGTGTGCATGTATGTGTGTGTTTTGTGGATTCTTTTCCTGGTGCTGTACAAATTCTATTTTTGCCACACATTCACTCTTCCTTCCGTCTGACACCCACCCCCACTCTCACTCTCACACTCTCTTTCTCTCTCTCTCTCCTCCCCCCCTCTCTTTACCTCTTCATTCCCCTCTCCTCTTTCCCTCTCTCCCTCTTTCTCCCCTGCCCCCTCATTCATATCTGCTTTCTGTTTTTCGGTTTTCCTGGTGTGTGTTGGCTGGTGTCAGGACTGGCATGACTTGAGCACACAGCTCCGTGGAAGGCATCTGTAAACTCTGGGGTGCTGAGCACGAGGCAAAGTCCAGGCCACGGCCTCATGCCTGGGCTGCTGTGGGCACCGCAAGGTTTCTGGGTTTTGTACAGACAGAGACTCTGCCCACATGGGAATGTGCTTGTCTGCCGTCATGATATAGGGATATTGATATAGGGATATTCATGTGGATCCTCAGACGCTTTGCAGACCTCCGTCTGTTCTACACACGCTCCACACACACACACCAGTAAGTGCAGTCCCTCCCCCCATGTAAATCAGACCCAGTGTGTGCATGCAGCAGGGACGTGTTTGACAGTTTGGGTTTTCTCCGTTTCCTTCCAGCATTGAACTTATTCCTGTCTCTCTTACCTCACTCCTCTATCACTCTGTCTCTCCCTCCCTCTGTCTCTCTCCCTCACTCCTCTATCCAGAGCCGGAGTGGCTAATCGGGAGATTCGGGAGGATTCCCGACGGGCCGGCTCATGTCAGTCTCTAGTTTGGGCAGATTGGGAGGGAAAAATAATTTTGGGCCGGATTTGGGCATGAAACTCCCGGGCTGAAAAAGGGGCCCACTCCAGCCCTGCCTCTATCACTGTCTCTCTCCCTCACTCCTCTATCACTCCATTTCTCTCCCTCGTTCCTCTATCACTTTGTCTCTCTTCACTTTCACTGTACTCTTCTCCTTCCTATATCCTTGTCTTCTTTCTGGCACCACTGGGATTTCGGGTGCTGTTGAGAGGATGTAGCCATGACAACAATTCCCAACGGATAACCCCATGGAGATCGAGCCTTACTCTAGTTCACTCCATCTCTCCATCCATCTCTTCCTCCCCCACCCCTTTGTTTTGGGGTCAGGATTCTTGTATTTTCAAGAAGGAAGGAAGTAAGAACAGATGATATGGTGGGAGGGTGGGACCTGGGGGGAGCTTTTGAGCCTGACTTAACATTATCTAATGTACCAGAGTGAGTTTCCCAAAACACATATAGGAAGCTGCACTGTGTTCAAATGCCCATCCCACAGCCAGAGTGGTTTTAAAATGCCACACATTATTCTACCTCCATTTTTGTACTCCACAGTACAAATACAGTATAGGAAAGGCGTGGGAGAGAGCAGGACATTGGTGGAGGTCTCTGTTTGCTTTACCAGGCCATACTGTCACAATCTCCAAGCATTCAGACTCCTCCAACTCTCTTTTTCTCATGATAGAAATTTGTTTCCTCTCTCTGTCGCTGTCTTTCTCTGCTCGCTGTCCTTTCTCTCTCTCTGGTTGAAAGTCCAAATGAGTGATGATGTTCAGTTCATATTTACATCATTCTAGTTTATATTTATATGCTTATAGTTCATAGCTTTATATTTACATACTATAAGTTGCTTCATTTCCTGTATATCCACACACACACACGCACGCACGCACGCACTCACAGACACACAGATTCACACATACGTTCAAACACCAACACTCACACACTTGTGCATACACACACTCGCACCTACCCATACACACTCCCATACACAATCACACACATACATGCAAGCACAGTCTTCATTTCCTTTTTCTTTTACACTTGTTTGTATGTATACACACACACACACACACACACACACATATGGACACTCGCCCTTGCCCAAAAGCATCCACATCATTACAGGCCTATTAATTGCTATGTGCGCATGTGTGTGTATTCTGGGTGTCTGTGGGTGTGTGAATGCGTGTTTGAACTGTGCTGTTTGTTGATCTTCTTGGGGCTTAACAGTCCTTTTCTCTGACCCTGTGGTTGCTTCCCTCCTGACACACAAACATACACATACATAGTTATTCACACAGCTTGTGCAACCCACTCAGGACTACACACACACACATACACACTGTGCACTCCATGCAGGACTGTCTGCACACTATTATCCAGCATAACCACCTGATGCCCCAGAACACTTGTGTTAGGGTTAGAGTTAGGGATAGGGGTTAGGGTTAGAGTTAGGGATAGGGGTTAGGCATCAGGGGTTAGGGTTAGAGTTAGGGATAGGGGTTAGGCATCAGGGGTTAGGGTTAAGATTCAGTGTTTTCTCATATGGAGAAAAACTACAAATGATTGCTCACTGCTGTTACAACATCTGATTATGCCATCATGCACCATGTTAGTGTATATAAACAAACACACACACTGATTATGCTGTTATGCACCATGTCTGTGTTTATAAACACGTATGATGTTTTGGGGGCTGAAGCTTAACTAGTGTCAGAAAGTGACCATTAATATTGTGATGCTTCAGTAATTGGAATACAGGAGTGTGGATCTGCCTGCCTTGTTGGTTATTTTATCAGCAGAATGGAACACCAAAGGATCTGATGTTCAAGGACATTTGACCTCTGAAATGGTCCAATTGAAAAAGCTTTGGTGATTGCTAGAATGGAAGGGGGGGGGGGGGACAAACTCATGGATGTATATTCACAACTGTATACTCACAACAGTACATTCACAACAGTACATTCACAACAGTACAACCACAACTGTATACTGTACTATTGTACTACTACACAACTATTATCTGATTTTGAGATAATTTAGACTGAAAAGCCTATCAGAAAACTCCCTCACAACTCACCACGACACTAATTCAACATTTACAATTGCTCATAACATTACTGACGAGGACATGACCTTGAAATGTGCCATATTTGTCAATTGTGATTTTATTCACTGCAATCGAAATTTGTCCTCCGCATTTACCCATCTGTGCAATTAGAACACACACACAAGCACACTAGGCCTGTCGCGATAATTACATTATCGACTTATCGTGCGATAATTTTTTTAACCGTGATAATTTTTGCTGATGACGATAATTGGCCATTGGGTTTCCACGCACATTTGTTTACATGAGAATAAACCGCAACTACGTTAGATTTCAGAAAGGCACGCAGGGCTGCTCTCTCGCACCTCCCTCCCCCCTTAAGGGAAGACTAATCTGTGATCAGAGAGCGACATCTACCGGTTAGGAATTGAGTGCAGTACACGGAGAGCGTATGCCTCAATAACAGTGCCTCCACACACACAGGTGGAGATGTTAGCTCGCGAACGTATTCGAGGCTAATAGGAATCGAAATGATTCAAAATAAACAACCATTAAATAATGTGATAAAAAGCGAGTTATTATAGTGACCGTAGCGCGCGACTTGCCAATGCCACGTTTATACTTGCCGCATCACATTCTTTGCAGTGTTGTTCGAAACGAAGTGGTAGTTTAAAGAAATACCGCTCAAAAACAGGGGAATTAACATTTACCTGACGAATTTTTAAGTTGCTTTGTGTTTCAGGTTTGAAAAGTGTTGGAATTTGTTCGTTTCACAACAAATAGCTGTCTGAATGAACAGTTCTCTTGTTGTGACGGGTGGGGGTGAGCAACTAAAAGGAAGCGATCAAGTCTCAGGGAAAAAGGATGGTTTAATAGAAAGTGTGCAAACCAAAAACCCGTGCAATATCTCCAAATTAAGGATATAATGACCAGCGGTCAAGTGGTACAAAGACAAGACATATATAGGCAAACAAACGCCCCTCGGGTGAGACGGATCACGGGCTCCGCCCACCTGAGGGACACACATGACGTCACCAAACAACAACAACAGCCGCTGTGGACGGAGGCAGCCGGTAGGGGGCCGCCTCACCGTGACAGACCCCCCCACCAAGCTGCACTCCCCTCCACTGGGTGTGTGGCACACAGCGGCTGCACACAAAACACGAAGGGGCAGGAAGGCAGGGACAGGCAGGAACACACCTCCTGCCGTCCGGGAGCTGGAACATAAAACACACAACATTTAAACAGCTCACCTCCCCGGGCGGGACCCTGGACCGACCGGGCCGTTAACAACACAAAACCACGCCCCAGTCGGTCACAGGGCCCTCACGCCCTAACCGGCCTTCAGCCAGTGAGACCCACAGGTGTGAGGACGAGGGGCTATGGCTTCTCTCTCGTCCCTCGTGTGTGTGTGTGTGCGTGCAGGCTACCTCTCCAAGGCATGGCTACTTCACCTCCTGGACCTACCTCCTCCCAGAGCTGACCCCTGCCTTCTGCTAGGGGTCACCCCAGCCTCCTGGGGAGCCAACCCCTCCCGGGGCCTCTCATCGCAAGGTGGACTCCTCCACCCAACCCAGGAGTGCCAGAGACCGAGGCCCAGAGCACCCCTGACGCGGGCTAGGGAGCAGCCCCAAGGGCCTCCTGGTCACCCCAGGCAGGAGGGAGGATCTCCTTCCTCAGTAGGAGCTTTTCAGACCGGAGCCCCATGGTCCCCAAACATCCGGGGGCCCCAGCCCTCTAGGGAGGGGCTCTTCATGACCGGGCTCCGGTCACCCCACAACACAAGGGGGCTCCTGCCAAGTGGAGATCCCCACAAGGTCCAGGAACATCGCCAAGGAGAAGCACCTGCACAGAGAAGAGAACACACACACACACACAAACGCGCCCTACCCTATTCAGGGCCTCCCTCGGGAGCGACGCCCTCCGTGCCACACCCCATGGCACGGGACCACAGCCGGTCCCCCCCCAAACACACATTCAAGGGGAGGAGCATGCGTGGAATTACACGCAAACAGTTGACAACACGCTAGGACACAACACACGCAAAGACTAGACAAACAAAACTGTGTACAAACAACGAACGGAACGGGATCCATACGTGCACGCTCGATAGACAATGACGCGCCGCTCAGGTTCGCAGTCGCTCCCCCACATTAAACACAAGACGACGGGGGAGCGAGGCGACGGTGATGAGCGGTACCCGTGTCACACATGAAACATTCAACACCAACACAAACGAGCGACGCACACTGACCAACGTTACCATTCATACGTACACACTGACACCACACAAGACGAAGAGCATACCCAAGGAGACTGCCCTGGTCCTCGCCGTGCCACACACACAACACGGGCACGGCGGAGCTCTTCAAACAAACAGACAACAAACAACAACAAACAGACAAACACTTACCACGAGACATGACCACGAACGAAGGAGAAAGAAAAAGAGACTCTGCGGCTTCCGAAGGGTGGCTGGTCATTCTGTGATGGGCGGGGGTGAGCAACTAAAAGGAAGCGATCACGCCAAGTCTCAGGGAAAAAGGATGGTTTAATAGAAAGTGTGCAAACCAAAAACCCGTGCAATATCTCCAAATTAAGGATATAATGACCAGCGGTCAAGTGGTACAAAGACAAGACATATATAGGCAAACAAACGACCCTCAGGTGAGACGGATCACGGGCTCCGCCCACCTGAGGGACGCACATGACGTCACCAAACAACAACAACAACAGCCGCTGTGGACGGAGGCGGCCGGTAGGGGGCCGCCTCACCGTGGCACTTGTATTATGTTAACAAATACGAGCCTCTTGTAAATCCAGGACGAAACATGAGCGAACGTGATGTTAAGATTGGGCGTTTTGAAAATAAACAACCATTAAATAATGTGATAAAAAGCGAATTATTTCAAATCATTTCGAGTATATGTATAAATATTTAACTTAATTAAGTTTAACCTGCTGGGAAATATTGAAACGGACCTTTAAAGTGACGTACAAGTGCTTAAATTCCACCTTGTATAAGTGTATAAACCAGGGATGTCAAAGTCAAATACACCGAGGGCCAAAAAAACAAATTTGCCACAAGCCAAGGGCCGGACTGGTTCAATGTTTATTAAAACATATTAAAATGATTGCACATAGCCTATTGAACCAAGACCTAACACAGTGTATATTATTTAATGCTTAAATGAATAAAGCAATATTTTCTTATGGATCTGTCAGTAATTTCAAGTGAAAACATTTTTCAACAAGCAAACATGAGTAAAGTAATAAAGGTTTGAAAAGTGCTGGAATTTAAGCTAAAGTACTTGAAAATGCTTGAAATTGTAACTACTTTGTTTCACAACAAATAGCTATCTGACTGAACAGTTCTTTTGTATTACGTTAACAAATACGAGCCTCTTGTAATTCCAGGACGAAACATGAGAGAACGTGAAGACGTTAATATTAGGCGTTTTGAAAATAAACAACCATTAAATAATGTAAATAAAAAGCGAATTATTTCGAATATATGTATAAATATTTAACTTAATTAAGTTTAATGTGCTGGGAAATATTGAAATGGACCTTGAAAGTGACGTACAAGTGCTTGAATTCCACCTTGTAAAGGTGTATGAACCCTGCAAACATGACATTTTTTTTTGTACTTTTAAGTACAAAATTCGAGAGATGCACGACCTCGCGAATCGACAGCGCGCGAGACACTCGCGCACGAGCTGAGCCACTGCGATTACGTTATTTTCGCTGCGCTGACATCCAGGGGGCCGTAGATAATCAATTCACGGGCCGGATCTGGCCCACGGGCCTTGACTTTGACATATGTGGTATAAACCCTGCAAACATGACTTTGTTCATTGCGCTGAAGCATGGCGCACAAGTTACAAAATTCGAGAGGTGCACGACCTCGCGAATCGACAGTGCGCGAGGCCCTCCTGCACGGGCGGAGCCACCACGATTACGTCATTTTCGCCTCACGGACCCTCGTGACACGTCAAGTATAAACCAGGCTTAACTCGCTATATAGCCAAAGAGATGCTGCCGTTAAATATGGTCGAAAAGAAAACATTTTTAAACATGCTGCAAAGATTTGACAAGCAGTATGAACTGCCCAAGAAAACGTATATCTCCCAAACTGCCATTCCAACCTTATATAATGAAGTGAAAGATGGCGTTCTGAAGGAGATTAAAGACATCTCATTTTACTCTGCCACTACAGATATGTGGTCAAGCTCAAATATGACCCCATACATGAGCTTTACAATACATTACATTACTGCACACTGGTGTAATTGTATTATTATGCTACTTTATTATTATTGTGGCACATTGTCTTAAAGCTCCTTTGGGGAGCAGTTGGGGTTATGTGCCTTGCTCAAGGGCATCTCAGTCATGACCTCAGGGAATCGAACCCACGTCCCTCCGGTCACAAGACCAGTTCCCTACCACCAGACAATGACTGCCCCATTCTTACAAGTGCATGACACACAATCACAAAGTACAGGCAACAGTCCACCACTAACACCATCCAGCAGTTAATGTGTTCCCAGCCTAACACTGACCTCTCTGCACTATGACTGGCATCATGTAGGGCTGAGTTGAGTTTGATGGCCTGCAGAAGCAGCTGTTGGATCTGAGGCTGCAGGATAGCTCCTTACAAATGGGTCCCTCCACCAACACGTCCACAGATGGGTTCAGTGATCTGACCCATACACATACACACACACACACACACACACACACACACACACACACACACACTGCAGGATAGCTCCTTACAAATGGGTCCCTCCACCAACACGTCCACAGATGGGTTCAGTGATCTGACCCATACACATACACACACATACATACACTGCGGAATAGCTCCTGATACGTGGGTCCTCCTTGATTTACTGGTGGATACTATGTGAGGAGGTCTGCTCTCTCTCTATCTCTCTCTCTCTCTCTCTCACACATACACACACACACACACACACACACACACACTGCGGGATAGCTCCTTACACATGGTTCCCTCTACCAACACGTCCACAGATGGGCTCAGTGATCTGACCCACAACCACACACACACATACACACACACACACAGCCATACACAGATACAGATAGCTGCAGTGTTAACAGGTGCAGTGCTGCAGGGCAGTCTGGGTGGATGTGGCAGGAACAGATGGTGCTGAGGGTTGTGGACCAACCCACACTAGCCCCACCCATATCTCGAGTTTTTGCCATGAATGCTAGAGAGACAGAGTGTGTGCATGTGTGCGCGTGTATGCGCGCAGGGCTGTGTAGCTGGGTGCTTCATCCTCCCAATTATCCTCATTGATTTACTGTGATGAGTAATTCACACAGCATGCGTGCACACACACACACACACACACACACACACACTCACTCACTCACACACACACACACACACATACTTAAACACGTACACACACATTTTCTCTCTCTCGCACACACGGACACACAAACAATTTATTTTCCTCTCCTTCCTCACTATAAAGGGTTTTGGGCATATTTGAGATAGAATGCTCTACAAGCCAATAGACGAATTCTTGCAGCCTAATCTATATGTAGAATAATTTGGAAGGTGTGTGTGTGTGTGTTAGGGCTGAACGATTAATCGCATTTGCGATAATTTCGCGATTTTTAAAAACGCGATTGTCTAATCGCACAGGCTGCGATTTAAACTGGTCACGTGACTTGGGAGCGAGCCGAGCCGAGGACGAACGGAGCAAACCCGAGCAGGAGGCAGGGAGGTGGAGAAGTGAAGTTAACACAGCGCACTTTAACTTGTTGCACAACGGCTTCAGGCTCGACAGAAGCTGACACAACTGAAAGTCTAATTACCAAAGAGGGGCAGCACATAAGTTGTGTGAAATTACTTTGGCTTTTAAAAAGATGCTGCTCAACGTCAGGTACCCTGCAAAACATGCCTTGCTACTGTTGCTACGACGCGAGGTAACACTACAAACCTTCAGCATTAAAAAAACACCACAAAGCCTCGTATGATATTTGTAAGGCTAAAATGCCAACGACCAGTGCTGCATCTTCAAATACGCCAAAGTGTTTCTCTGCGCTTATACAGCTTTAGTATGCGGTGAGCAGCGAAATACCGTAAAATCACGCATATAGGCGCAATAAGATTTAAAGCACGGATGAATCGCGAAAGCGCGGATAGCTTGACCGCGGTCCAGCAGACAGGGTTCACTGACCGAACCGTTTGAAAGTGTAACTCCTTATGGATGTAATTCGAAGCGGCACGCTGAAATAACTCGGGCAGTAACGGAGTTCATAGTGAAAGACATGATGCCCGTTAATATAGTGAACAAGCCCGGCTTCATGGCTTTGTTAAACACACTGGATATGCGCTACCAAACGCCCTCATGCACATATTTTAGCCAAGTTGCTATAGCCTACCTGCAGGGCTGCCAACTCTCACGCATTGAGCATCTTAGACTAAAAAATTAGTAGTTCGCTCTGGCGCCAACCACAGGCGATCGATCGATCACGATATAATAATAATACTTAAATTTAGTCCATTTTACACCCAGTGGCGGACTTAGCAATTTGGAGGCTCAAGGCGAATTTAGCTAGGGGGCCCATCAACATTAATATGCGAGAAATAAGTTCAGGTTCACACTACAAGATTTTAGGCTGGTTTTTCAGTCGCCGACTGTTTTTGTAGATCGCCGACAGAAACTGTGGTCGGACAAAATCGGGGATCATTCGGCGCTCGCTCAGTCGTGTAGTGTGAACTGCTGAAAGACGCTCGCCGAGCCGTCGCCGAGTGGCCGCCAACTCATCGCAGACGACCGGCAGATATCTAGCATGTTTAATATCTAGCATGTTTCATATCTAGCCCAGTCGGCGACTGTGAGTCAACAGCAGCGTCTAGCTTCATACAACTTTACTACAAGACTGTGTTTAAGTTATTGTGACAGCACTAGAGAAATAGTGCGATTGACTATATATATGTTCACTGCAACGGAGAGATGAAATAATTCTGGCAATTTGGGACTATGGAGTGGTTAAACGGTAAAAAAAATAATAATAACGAAAACGTGGAGCACATGTACGTTGTTTTTATTTTCTTCGTGGTGTTGCTGGTTCTCGCGAGTGTTTCATTTTCGTGTTCTCGTGTTTTTGGACGGCAGCCAGATGAGTCGGCGATTCCCCAGTCGTTTAATTCGTGAGCCCACGTCACCGATCAGTCATGTAGTGTGAAAGCCACAACAACTGAAAGACTTGCGATTACAGCACAACCAGTCGTGTAGTGCGAACGGCACAAAAACCTGATGACTGAAAAGTCGTGTAGTGTGAACCTGGCTTTAGCTAGACAAGGGGGCCCTACAGTGGGAGGGGCCCAAGGCAATTGCCTAGCAACGCCTCTATGCAAAGACCGCCTCTGTATACACCCCCCCCCCCTGCAACCCTGTATCTGAGCTGTATAAAAAATGCCGAAACAGAGTTTCCTGAAGTGGAACAATGGGAAAAAATCGCGATTTTAAATCGCAATCGCAATTTATAGATAAAAAATTGCAATTAGATTATTTTCCAAAATCGTTCAGCCCTAGTGTGTGTGTGTGTGTGTGTGCGTGTGTACAAGCTTATGTAGGCACCTGTTTTCTGGGAAAGTCTTTCACATAGACAAAGAGCAGCTCCTACACGCACATACATGCGCACACACAACCATAAACACTCAATTGAACATAAGCCGAGCTCAGGAAAATCCTGGTGACGGAGAGCAGGATGTACTTTGGTCTTCTGGTGGGGGAAGAACATGCCGAAAGGATTCCCAGAACCTTCACAGCCCTGCACACTAATGAAGGAGCTAGCCATGTTCACCATGTATGTGCAGAGAGTGCTGTCAATCAACAGAGCACCTCCAGAGACTGGCACCTCCCACTTCTCCAGACTCACTCAGATAGGTCAGCATAAAGAGCTGCACTCTACCTTCCAATGTTCTGACTCATTAAAGTCTGTATGTGTGTGTATGTGTGTGTGTGTGTGTGTGTGTGTGTGTGTGTGTGTGTCTGTGAAGATCTATGCATGTGAAATGTTTAGCACAATGATGAGAATAGAACATGGCCAACAGTTGGCGCTATGCATGACCTTCCCACTGTGATCATTGTGGGATGTTGTCAAATTCATAACCCATTTGATTGTGCAAAGTGTGTCTCATTGGCTTTTTCCAAGTTAACTACAAAGTGTGTGTGAGTGTGTGCGTAAGAGAGTGTGCATGTGTGTGTGAGTGAAAGTTAGCCATAGAAAATGTTGCATTTGGTGCGTTACACTTGGAGTGTTACAACCTTAAGTCATCTGTACTCATGCAGACCAGCAGGTGGCACCACCAGCAATGCACAATGCGGGTTTGCATCAAAGAAGGAAAATGGGATGTGACCAGTAGCATACAGCACCTAGATGTATGTACCCTTTTACCCTTTACCCTTTATGAACCCAACTTTGATTTGCCTGGCTTCCCATTCTACAAAGGTTAGCACTTACGACACTTTACTGCACACTCAGGAGGCGACATGATGGAAAATGTCCCTGTGCATCGCTGGCCAGTGATCATTTGTGGTCAGTGATCACCACGAAGGGGTGCCACACTCCCTTAATGCCTCCACTCCTGAAAGGTGAGCTTCATGGCCAGTAGTCTCTATGAAGTCTCTAACTTCATATTTGCATTCTGTGAGCATCTTCCTGGTCTCACTTGTTGTCTCCGCTCCCATGTTGGAGGCATCTACCTCAACAATGAAGGGATGTTTGGGGTCTGGCTACTGCAGTATTGGGATGGAGCTGAATGCAGGTTTGAGTTTGGTTCAAACAATTTTGTTTAGATATTGTAAACTTAAGATTTGTACACACTTTGTATGTGAACTCTCTGCTAACAGATATTATTATTCTATCTTTTCGAGTCTAAAACACCTCTGACACACACTGTTTAACCTCACCACAATTTTCTTTGCTCTGCAATTAAAAAATCCCAACTCATTAACATAGTGTTATTCTAGTGTTCAAATATGACACATTTTTTAAACTCCGCTTACTCTTGCATCACACACCTATGTTAATGTGCACACCTCCTTCCTTCTCTCGACACACACGTGAACAAATCTACATATGTGTTCACAGACTTATCCACCTTCACATCACACTAGGGCTGCAGCTATACGTTTTAGTAATCGAGTATTCTACTGAAAATTCCTTTTGAGTACTCGAGTAATTTGATAGAACGTATTTTTGCTTGGGTAAAGAGCGATTATAAACACACAAGGGAAAATAATTTGTGCATAGCAACAAACTCTTTTCTTTTTCTAGAATTGCAAACACAAATATAAATAAAACAAAATGTAATATAAGCGCTGTTGGTTTTACGAGTGTTAATCTCTGACCACACAGTGTCTGCTAGAAGTGACCGGCTACTGATTAGTGAGCTAAATTTGACAACTGCTTGGCTAACTTTATTATGTTTTTATTTCTCATCTTAAATCCACAGTGCTGTATTTGATTTAAAATGATAAATTTTACCTTAAGGGCATCTTAATCACCATCATAAAAAACTAGCCACACATTTGACAGAAGTGATAATTAACAGAAACCTACCCTTCCGTAGGGCTAAGGTTACATTAGTAAGGCACATTAATGTTAATCTCATTGATTTGTGCAGCGTTAATTTAGCCTAGTCTTGGGTCTTGTCTGTTCTGGGTGTGTTTGGAGGTGCTGCTGCAGCATGGATGCGCTGCTGTGGTCGACACAGGCAGCGGTGCAATGGACACATCATGGTGTTCGTATGGGTTCATACGGGTGCTTGAAATCCTTGAAAATGCTTGCATTTTAACATTGCATTTTCCAGGTTTGAAAAGTACAGGAATACTGCCTAAAGTACCGGTACTTGAAAATGATTGAAATTGTAATCGTGTGTATCTAGTTTCACAACAAGTAGCTATCTGACTGAATAATTATGTTATAAATACAAGCAAGCAATGTACCACCTCTTGGTCAGAGGGTGGTGTGGGAGGAGTCAGAGTCTCAGGATGGTGTGGGAGGAGTCAGGTATCACTGTGCCTCTTTTCATGTTAGTTCCAAGGTCGTCCTGCACAGGTTTTATGTGTAAACAGATGCAGGGCTCTCCCCTCCTCTCCCTTCTTACAAGTATGTATACACATACTTGTAAATTAAAAGAGCTTCCAAGCAGTAGTGCATCATTAATAATGATGGAGACTTATAATTGCCTATGGGCGTGCGTATGTAGGTGGAGTGGTGGGTGAGGATGGTTGGTGTTTAATACCATATAATACTGATTTAGAGTGGTTGGTGTTTAATACTATATAATAGTGCTGGGCGGTATACCGGTTCGCACCGAAAACCAGTGTTTATTTTTGTTATCATAAGAATTTTTCATAAACCAGCCACACCGGTTTAAAAAACCTTTACATGTCCGGAACACAGCATGGTCCTTCATTGTTACTCAAGGGACGTTTTTTATTGCTGCGCCGCTAAGCACACATGCCATAGAATGCAAATCTAGCTTGCTGAAAACGAGGGATGTTCTGAACCACAAATTCTCCCAAACATTGAAGTAAAAGATGATGCCCCAAAGGAACTTTTGCCAATGAAAGAAGCTGTTTCTGTTGTCAGGAAGTACCGTATTTTCTCGACTATACAGCACGCCTCAATATAAGCCGCACCTACAAAGTAAAAAAGGAAAAGAAAAATGTTTTATAAGCCGCACCGGGCTAAAAGCCGCATAAATCTACTGAACTAAATACATTTAACTGAACTGATCAGTTTCTGAATGGTGCCTGTAGCATTTCATGTGCGACAGATTTGGCTTTCAGCCGGTGTTGTGCCGAATTCCGACTCCCCTCGTTTATCCACATAAAGGAGATGCTACAGATTATATTGTCGATTTACGTTTCTATGCATAACTAAGAGGTAGACTTTAATTATCCATCACAGCAAACAGCATTATCTATGTCCAAAGACACACTGGCTCAAGGGTGTTAATTATTTTAAATAAAATACACACTGGCTATACCGAAGTTCACCTCTGACCACATGACTTCGCAGTAGGCCTGTGTTGAAAAAATCGATTTTTCGATTCAGAATCGATTCGCATATGATGATCTGATAATCGATTCGTACGTCCAAAGATCGATTTTTTTTGTGAACTTTTAACACCGCCTCGTCACTGAATTCACGCAGGCGTGCTCGGTCTAACTAGCTGTAAAACAACAGTGACGGTAACGACGATAGTCAAATCGGCAATCTAAAAACAGAAGAACAGTTTATCCAATGTCAGTGACTATTTACAGTTAGTCCATGTCACTGACAGTTTACCCAGTGTTTTTACAGTTTAAAAAAGTTAAAAATGCTCTTGTAACGTTGGGCGCAAGGCGATGGACGAGACAGAATCCTTTGCACTTTCCAAATCGTTACGTTTATTACATTTACCGAAGCGCAGACAACGCACATAAAACACGTTTACATAGAACATGTGTGACTCAAACAACAAGCACAGGACGCTGCGCGAACGCACATTAAGTAGACAAACCACACAAACCCCACGTGATGACGAGACGAGCCACAGGTGAGGATTATCACAAGACGCACCCGCACCCACGGAGATGCACAGACGCAGACGAGTAGACGCAGACAACGTTAACACACGCCCAACAGGGAGGGGTCGGGGACCGTAACGTGAGAGTTCTGTTCTTATACTCTCACTTTAAAGAAAAATACACGTTTACATTTTATACTTTCAGTTTATTAAGTGTGAGCACTTTTAAAATAAAAATGCATTTGGTAGCAACAGCTTTTGGGTGACTTCTTAATTATTTCAATCATAATAATAATGCACTGGTTAGTGTCCCAGTAGGAGTCCACTGTTGCAGATATAGACACCTCAAAGATGTCCTCTGTTTATTGTCCTGGATTACCTTTCTTGAAGGTAGATTTATGATTACCCATTTCACCAGTCTTCCAGCCATCAGTACTACCAACTACCAGTAACTATTTGCTGATTAATATTGATATAATACTAGTTTTAACATGTTGCTTCTGTACATAGTCAGGAAACAGCTCAAATAAATACATTTTTAATAACACTAAACCCCGAATTGGATCAAATTGGATCGAATCGATTAAATAGGATTAAATCGAAATAAATCGATTCTTAATCTTCAGAATCGGAATCGGATCGATTCTTGGAATTTGAATCGATACCCAGCCCTACTTCGCAGTATTAAAGCAGTATTATGTCTAAATATCTAGTTAGGACAAAACTAGAGTGCTGAATGAAGTTATAATCACTGTAACTCCCGAATATCATCTGTAGTGTCTTAATGCGTGTGCAAACAAGGGGAGTCGGAATTCGGCACAACACATGATGGCTTGAAAAAATTTATCCGTCGTGCCCGCTGCTTGCATGTGGTAAATGAAAATGAGCACTTTCTTCTTTGATTTACAACTTTGTCCTACCACCTGATTAACATTCTGCTCCACCCCTGATGGGTGAAGAAACATCTACAGAAAAGCCGCACCTCATTATATGTCGCATGGTTCAAAGTATGAGGGAATAAGTAGCGGCTTATAGTCCAGAAAATACGGGTAGCAATCGCAGGGGCTCCGCTGTGGCGTGTCGAGATCGCGTTCCGCTCTTCAGCGCTGTGTTTTGCGCTATTATGTTTGCAGGGTTCATCCACTTTTACAAGGTGGAATTCAAGCACTTGTATGGCACTTTAAAGGTCCATTTTCAATATTTTCCAGAACCTTCGGTTTAAGTTACATATTTATACAAAGACACATATGGTCGAAATGATTTGAAATAATTAGCTTTTTATCACATTAAAAGAGAAAAAAAAAATTAAAGGTTTTGCATTTGCATATATGATTCATTCACTACTTTAGTGCTACCATTTGAAAACTGATCATGTGGGGCCATGCAAATCTGTATTAGGTGGAGACATTTTTCTAATGGGTACTCTTAACCACTCTACTGCAGTAATTCTTTTCGTAATCAATGCAGTTAACACATCATGCACGGGGGGAAAAAAACTGTCAAATACCGTGAAACCGATATAATTTTGAAAAATACCATGATATAGAATTTTGGTCATACCACCGAGCACCACTATATAATACTGATTTAGGATGAGACCAAAGTGAAGTTACTGCATTTTGCTTTTTTGTGATAAAATTATCAGTATGTAAACATCAACACATTCCTAAATGTAGTGATGTTTGAGTGTTCCTAAATGTGGAGATCAGGAACAACTGTCTAAATTATCCCACCAAATACCCCACATGTCATCACTGCAGTGTAGGCGTAGCCCATCACCATTACCACTGCGGAAATAGCAGTGCTGTCTCAGGATGTGGTGAGGGCCTTGCTCAGCAGCTACTGGGTTGCCTCTAGTGCTATTCACTAAAGGAGGGATTCTGACAAAGCAGTGCACTGCTGATCTGGCAACCTGTGTGGAAGCTGGTGGCAGGCAGACTGGCGCAACTCCTGTGAGAGCAGGAGAGGTGGGGCTTAGCAAACCCACTCTTTTAATATTTTCAGCCTAGCCATGGCATCTTCGTTTGTTTACATTTTACGCTTCTCTCTGATTTCCTGCTTGCAATAAATGATGTGATATGTCATGAGAAAAAGGGGCTTTGTCCCAAATCACCTAAACAAATGTAAGGAATAATAGCAAAATGTATACACAAAAAGTATTTTTCTATAACTCTCACACAGCGCCTGGATAACAGACTGACTCTTATTGTTCACAAGTCATCTTGGGGTGTGTGTGTGTGTGTGTGTGTGTGTGTGTGTGTGTGTGTGTGTGTGTGTGTATGTGAGAGAGAGAGAGTCTGCCTGTGTTTGCGTGTGTGAGTCTGTCTGCCTGTGTTTGCGTGTGTGAGTCTGTCTGCCTGTGTTTGCGTGTGTGTGTGTGAGTCTGTCTGCCTGTGTTTGTTATTGTGTGTCTGTGTGTGTGTGTGTGTGTGTGTGTGTCAGTCTGCCTGCGCGCGCGCGTGTGTGTGTGTGTACACCACTCTCTCCATGGCTTTCTTTCCCCCACCTCCTAATGGGGTTGTGTGGGTTCAGTTCTGTTTTAAGGTCTTAATGTAACACAGGAGGACCTGTGTGCTACTTCTAGCTGCTCCCTTGTTCTAATTTTATTTCTGAAAAAGAAACATTTTGTACACTAGTTGGTCTGTATACACTGTATGTGTTTGAGTGTGTGGGGCTGTATGGCCAGTACTCACGCAGAGGATGGGGGGAAGAAAAACACGCAATACTAACTTCAGGCCTTGAACCATCTTCCATTTGGTAAATGTCTAACCATCAGAACCATGATGATATGCTGACTGTCTCAATCAAACACACAGATACTTACACACACTGATACTCACAGATACGCACGTCACAGATATTCACACACAGTCTCAGTCTGGTCCTCATCTCTGTCATGCTTAAATCAAGGTGATCAGAGGCAGGATTCTGTATCTGTGTGTGTGTGTGTGTGTGTCAGAGGTCTAATGCTGAAAACCCTCAGGTTAATTGCATCACTTCCTCCTGTCTCCCATGATGATAGCTGGTTTGCAGCTGTGTGCTGTATTATGAACTTAGGAGTTGTTGTCCTTCATAACCACCCCCCCCCCCCCCCCCCCCCGCGCACACACACACACCAACACACACACACACACACACACACACACACACACACACACACACAGGCCCTGCAGCCTGCCCTACAAAGATAACCCGTGATCCTACAAACACACACACAGAGTTCTAATCACACTGCAGCCACTCAGTACTGAGCGAAAAATTATGGAGGAATAGTGACAGAAATATGGGATCAGAGAAGGAGAAGAAGGGAGTGTAAGAGAGGAAGAGGGAAAGAGAGTGTGAAAGGGAGAGAGTCGAGGAGGAGAAAGAGTCACAAAGCCATAAAAGAGTGGCAGAGTGGAAAGGAGAGGGAGAGATGGATAGACAGAGCAGAGAGAGAGAGACGTAGAGCAGAGCTTGACTTTGTTGCTTTTTCAAAGTTTTTTCAAAGTGGTTGGTGTATGTGTGAGCAAAAGGGAATAAAGCTGTGTGTTTCACTTGTGGTCTGTGTGTCGGAAGAAGAGATTGCCTCTAATCCAGGACACAGAGAATGAGGGGAGGCAGGAAAGGGTCCTGCATGATGGGTGGAGCCTAGTCCTGTTGAGGACGGGGCCGACACACTTCCCCATGATCGTGTGTGTGTGTGTGTGTGCTGCATGTAATACTGGGGTTGCCCTGAAAGAATGCATCAGTGCTGACAATAGACTCACCATATAATGACACTTATTCAGTATTCTCTCCCCCCTCCCTCTTCCTTTCTCTCTCCCTCAGGTCTGGGCAGCGTAGGGTGCAGCGGGGTCTGAGAGGCGAGTGCATGAGGAGGGCGTGTTCAGAGACCGCTGTCCCCACACACCGTGCTTGCACACGCAAACACACAACGTAGTTAAAGGGAGACACGGACCCAAGGTCGCCAGCAGCTATGGTAAATGTAAATGCTTTTCTGTGTGCTTGTATGTGTTTATGAGGGTCACAACTGCCATTCCCAATTTATAAGGCTACAGCAGGTATCACCAAATGGCGGATCGCGGTCCGGATCCGGACCCGAACGCCGTCCTGTCCGGACCCAATCACATTCCTGATTAACTGGATACGGACCCAAATGCCAAAAAAATGTAAACGGGAGACTATATTTTAAACCGGAGAATTTATTTTCAGACGAGTGTTACGTTCACCACCCATTTGAGTGTTACGTTCCCCCCCCCCCCCCCCCCCCCCCCCCCCCCCCCCGCTCAACAACTTTCGTTCGCCACCGCGGACCCGGACCTAAGGTCTGAGCTATCTGCCAAAAATGGACCGCGGAAAGATTTAATTGACTACCCCTGGGCTATAGTAATGTAGGTGCCAGTAATGTAGGTGTGGTCCTTGGTGCTTGTATAAGTATCCTGTTTTTGTGTCCATGTTTTTGCCCCTTGTAATGTGTTTTCACTGTCATCTTATAAATAATCTTGACTAGAATATGTTGTCAGTGTCAGAAGTGTAAATATGCTATAATTGATTAGATTCAATCATCATGGGCTGTAGGTGGAGTTAGGGTGCAGCTCAGTCTGAGAGTTGCAGGTGGAGTTAGGGTGTAGCTTACACTCTGAGGGCTTTTACAGACACATGTATTCATACTATTCAGATCTGAAATCACCCTAAATTATGTGTAGAATGGGGGATTGAGACATAGCCATGTCAGTGTTAGTCAGAGAGAGGGAGAGAGAGACAGTGAGGGAGAGAAAGAGAAAGATAGGAAAGGAAAGGAGAGATGGGTAGGGTGTAGATTGAGTAGGGTGTGTGTGTGTGTGTGTGTGCGCGCGCACGCACGCACGCATGCTGTGTGAATTATTAAAGCAGGAGGAGGAGACCTCATGAATAACTCACTCAGCCCAGTCAGCAGTGCTAACACACACTCACACAATACACACACACACAGAGTACTCACACAAACACACATGCACAACTACACACATAAATACTACACACACAACGATTACTCACACAAACACACACACATACACAGACTACTCACATATACACACACCACACACACTACTCACACAAACACAGAATACTCACAGACGCACACCCCACACACACTCACTACTCACACATACTACAGACACACAGACACATTGTCTCTCTTCCACCTCTTCTGTCTGTGTCTTTATGTGTGTGTTGGGTGACCTTGTCACAAAACCAATAACACAGACACAAAAAGTGATATCACACACAGAGCACTAACACACACACACACACACACACAGTCACAAAACCAATAACACCCACAAAGTGCTATCACACACAGAGCCCTAACACACAGTCACAAAAGCAATACTACATATACAGTGCTGTCTCTCTCACGCGCGCACACACACACACACACACACACACACACACACACACACACACAATATGGTTGCAATTGCGACCATAAGTATTAATTTGCATGTAATATAATTATTTCATTCGCAAGTGGCATCAGGTGATACAACAGCAAATTTATTTTTATTTATGGGTGAGGATTTTTTGTAATTGGGGAAAAAAATTTCTTTTGAAATTGTATTGTAAAAGTTAAACGATAGGCTACTTTAGCGCCCACTCACATGGACGTCTCTGCCTGTCTACAAATGAATGCATGTTTGCAGGAATTCGATCAACAGCATGACTCGCAAAGCAGTGTAGCTGAGCTGAAATTTTAGCACTACGCATTAGCTTGTTGAAAATGGCAAAGCAAAAAATATTCACTTTTTTCACACAATCTACATCTCTTTCGGACCATAAGAGTCCACACTTTATAACTGTACATAGTTTTAAGTTAACTTTAATGGGATCAAAAGTCACTCATGCACGCTAGGAAACAGTAAACTTTACAAGAAAGCAGTAAAGTTGGTTTCACGTTAGCATATTTGGAATTCTTTCTTCAAGAACTTTAACACAGTATTAACAAAAGTGCCAAAATATTGTTGTTTAAGATACACTTTGTTTCATGAACTTATGATGGACCATTTAAAAACTAATGGTCGTGAAACTAATTTTACCGCAGTTACAAAGAAGAGAAAGACATCAGGCATGTTGGACGGCAGATATCCTAAATAACAGATTACCTGATGTGAGCATGTGTTGTAATGTGTTGCAATGCTTATTAGTTTGTACATTATAGAACATTTATTGGATTTTTTCCTTTTAGGAGCTACTGGCTCCTTGAGCAATTTTTTTGTCTGGAGCCCTGCACACAGTGCTATCACACACCAGAGCACTAAGACACACACACACACACACACAAAGTGCTATCATACACAGAGCACTCCTCGTACTGCTGCGAGGTAAGAGGCTGAACATAAATGCTGAGAGGAGTGACATTTATTGAGGGTGAAAATCCCCTCCTCTATGTCATCTCCTTGTTTTGGTTTCCCAAGTTATCCTGCCGTCTCTGTCAATCTGTAACCACGCCCCTTGTAATCATTGTCACCTGTTTCTAGTTTAGTCCCCTTATTAGTCTTGTATTTAAACCCTGTTCTTGTGTAGAACATCTAGTGATTATACTTAGATGCTGTTACTGCTGTCAGGCCCGTTGACAGTCTTGCTGGGGCCCGGGACAAGAAAGTTTCATGTGCCCCCCCCCCCCTGCCGCGCATGTCATTTCAATTTACTCTGTAGCAGACAATCCTTGGTCATATAGTATATAGCTGATTGGTTTATACTTGACGCGTTGCGAGGCGCGAAGGTTCGCGGCGAAAATGAGGTAATCGCTGTGGCTCCGCCCGTGCGCGAGGGCCTCACGCGCTGTTGATTCGCAAGGTCGTGCACCTCTCGACTTTTTTTAGCTTCAGCGCAATGAACAAAGTCATGTTTGCAGGATTCATACACCTTTATAAGGTGGAATTAAAGCACTTGTACGTCACTTTAAATGTCCATTTCAATATTTTCCAGCACGTTAAACTTAATTATTAAGTTAAATATTTATACATATACTCGAAATGATTCGAAATAATTCGCTTTTTAATCACATTATTTAATGGTTGTTTATTTTCAAAACGCCCAATATTAACTTCTTCACGTTCTCTCGTGTTTCGTCCTGCAATTACAAGAGTCTCGTATTTGTTAACGTAATACAAGATACAAATACAATACAAATACTGTTCAGTCAGACAGATATTGTTGTGAAACGAAGTAGTTACAATTTCAAGCATTTTCAAGTACTTTAGCCTATATTCCAGCACTTTTCAAACCTGGAACACAATGCAACTTTAAAATTCGTCAGGTAAATGTTTTTCCTTTCTTTTCTGCGCTCCAGATTTCTGTATTTACTTTAACTATCCACCACTGTATTTCCCGCTGTTGGGCGGGTACCAGCCGGCTACGGTCGGTGCTAGATCAAACCATTTTTCAGTGGGAGGCGGGGGTGTATGCACTTAATGGAAAATATGCAGATAGATAAAAAACATTAGCCATTGAGCTTATTTTGAGTACAGAATTTTATATTAATGAAAGATTTCAAGATTATTTAAAAATTATAGACTTTAAATAAAAAATAAATTGCTGGGCTCTTTGATGGGCGCCCCTGGCCCTGGGGCCCGGGACAAAAGACCCGGTTGTCCCCCCCTGTCGACGGGGCTGACTGCTGTCTTTGTAAATTCATGTTTCAGTTTTCATTTTCTGTTAGATGTTCTTTGTTGTTGCTTTCCATATTGTTTAGTTTGTATACGTTGATGTTTGTGTTTGTAGTGCTAGTGTTTGTCCTCATATTAAACATCTTAAAGATTCACACTTGCTTCCCAGTAATATGGCAACAACACATCAAAAACCTGTAATAATGAAATGAGTGCAATTAAACATTATACAGTGATCAGTGACACTGTGATAACACATCAGTGACCAGTAACGATGCAACAATACATTATACAATGACCAGTAACACTGTGATAACACATCAGTGACCAGTAACGATGCAACAATACATTATACAATGACCAGTAACAATGCAACAACACCTTATACAATGACTAATAGCAATACAATGTCACATCAATGTCCAGTAACAACACAACAACACATCAATGACCAGTAACACTGCAAGGACATTATACAACCAGTAATACTGCAACGGCATACTATACTATAACTCGGCAAAATAGATACTTGTCTTCCCATTCTTATCATGATTTTAATTCTCATGTTAGATAAGCTAATTATTGCGCTAAGACGGTGCTGATGCAACTGGCTATTCACAATAGTAGCATGAGGCTTCAAATTCCTCTAGCATAAATGCTAATCTGCTAATCTCTGTGTTTACAACTGCTAAATGGTCACAGTCTAAGGGGGAGAAAAATGTTATATGGCTTTATATTAAGAAATATACACGGTGAAATGTGTGAGACAATGTGAGTACAATTTGGATACATTTTTATGAGTACAATAATTAAACATAGTTTCTACTTTAGAAAGAAATCTGTTTGAAATGCATGTTAATATAGTTAGCAGCCTAGTGTCACGTTACGGTCCCCGAACCCTCCCTTTGGGGCGTGTGTTAACGTCGTCTGCGTCTACTCGTCTGCGTCAGTGTATCTCCGTGGGTGCGGGTGTGTCTCGTGATTATCCGTCTCACCCAGGGGTCTCAAGTTTTGGATTCATGTCAGAGTGTGAGAGGGGGGGTGGGTGGCGAACGTAAGTTGTTGAGCGGGGGGGGGCGACATAGATATGAATCGGAGGTAAATAAACTAGATTTTTTTTTTCTCGCCGTGTGAAATCGGAAGTGTGGCGTGTGAGCATGTGAAGACGGTCAAATGCGTGTGTCACACGCTCAATGCGTGAGACTTGAGAGCCCTGGTCTCACCTGTGGCTCGTCTCGTCATCACGTGGGACTTACGTGGTCTGTCTATTTAATGTGCGTTCGCGCAGTGTCTTGTGCTCGTCGTTGTCTGAGTCTACACGTTTACGTGTGTGTTTACATGTTTCTCGTGCGCCGCCTCCCAGCGTCACACCTAGCTGTTGTAGTGTTTGGCCTTTGTGGGTAAGCTGTGTAACGTTAGCTAATTAGCCAACTGATGGCAGTAGGGTTGCCACCTGTCCCGGCACCGTCAACAATTTACGTTCGCGTATGACAGTGTCCGTGTTTTTTTGTCAGACCTAGGTGGCAACCCTAGATGGCAGCTAAATTTAATTTAACTGTAAGATAGCTAGCTATTTGTAAACAAGGCAGAATATGAGGCTTTATTAATTTATTAATAGATTTATTACCATTGTAAATATATGTAATATACAGTAATATATTCAATGAGAAATCTGTGACATCGTTCATATAAACCACGTAGGTATCATTTAATATGCTTTTTTAAAATAATAAACCCCTATCAAGTTGTAGCTTCCAAAGAAGCATAGCAACAGCATAACAAATCTTCACCCTTTTTGTTGGGATGAAACAGAGTAGTAAAATAAAAATGTAAATATTTGTTTGCCATATGCCATATTTGTCAATTGTGATTTTTACCCCAATCGAAATTGGTCCTCCGCATTTACCCACTGTGTAGTGATAACACACTCTCACACACACACACACACACACACACACACACACACACACACACACACACACACACACACACACACACACTAGTGATTACTAGGGGGCTGTGGTGCACACATGTCCAGAGTGGTGGGCAGCCCTAGCCTGGCACCTAAGGTGTAGTTGAGGTTAGGTGCCTTGCTCAAGGGCACCTCAGTCATGTCCTGAGGCCTAGGAATCGAACTTGCGACCCTCTGATTACAAGATCAGTTCCAGTACCACCAGACCATGACTGCTAATATTTTATAATAATAATATTTAATATAATAGTTAATATTAGCTAGTTAATTAGTTAGTTAATATTGGTAGTTAATATTTTGTGTACTAACCCACTAAACATTACTATTAAGATCAGTATATAGTAGGGATGGGGAGATTCACCGATTCACATCGGTGAATCGGCACACATGTCTGCGATTCGACTGCACCGGTAGATTCAACGTGCATCGGGTTTAATTTACGGTGCATCGACTCTAGCCTTTTTGCATTGGCAAATACCATGGTTATAATACCAAAACGGGTGTTTTGTTTTCCAGTATCTATTCCTTATTCTAACATATTTACAGAGGCAACATACTTTTTATTTTTATTGATTTCTTTTTTTTCGAGGCAACATAAATGCACCATCGTGTCCTCAGGTACTTACGCAAACACGCAGACGTACACAACAAAGATGGAGGAAAATGAGAGCATTAGCAACGACAAAGATATTTAATGCAAAGATATTTTCTGGTTTTTTAAGCGAGGTGGTCAACTTGACAAGACGCACGCAATCTGCAAACAATGCCGTGGGGCTATCAAATACGTTAGTAGCACAACAAACCTGGCGACACACATGAAAAGACGGCACGGTGTGGACATCTCTGCGGCCGCTACCCCCCTCATAAGTCTAGCAGACAGTAGTGTTGCAGATCATAATTTTCACTATGTTAATACAGTACTTTTAAAAACTGTTCATCTTATGTTTTAAACGTTTTGTATAAATATAGATGGAGAAAATAACTGAATAATTCACTTGAATAAATTAATGCTCTGTCTGAATATACTGAATTATGCATTTTTTTATATTATGTATTGGTTTTGCTCCATTGAAAACAACCAGGGGTGAGTTTCCTGAAACGTTCTTAGCGCTAAGTACTTCTTAACCTCATACGTTTCATACGAGGTTACAAAGCGCTACGAACGTTTCGGGAAACCCACCCCAGATGATTTGTATCACATAGTATCGACAAGGGGTTTCAGAGTATCACAGTTATATCGTTTCGGTGACAGTGTATCGAGATGTGTATCGAATCTACCTTAGTGGTGAAGATATACATCCTTAGTATATAGTATATTTATTGTAGTATTAGTTTGTACTGTGCAATTGGGACACATACAGTGAGGAAAATAAGTATTTGAACAGCCTGCGACTTTGCAGTTTCTCCTACTTAAAAATCATGGAGGGGTCTGAAATGTTCATTTTAGGTGCATGTCCAGACATAATCTAAAAAAAAAAACATCTGGAAATCACAATTTTTAATAATTTATTTTTTGTGTTACTGCTGCAAATAAGTGATTGAACTGTGAAAATCAATGTCAATCAAATCAATTTGGGACAGTAGACTTAGTTTGCAATTACTAAGGTCAAACATTTCCTGTAGTTTTTCACCAGGTTTGCACTGGGCTGTCACTGAGAAACACTGAGTTTGAACTCCCTCCAAAGATTTTCTATAGGGTTTAGGTCTGGAGACTGGCTAGGCCACTCCAGAACCTTGATATGCTTCTTACGGTGCCACTCCTTGGTTATCCTGGCTGTGTGCTTTGAGTCATTGTCATGTTGAAAGACCCAGCCATGACCCATCTTCAATGTTTTAACTGAGGGAAGGTTGTTCCCCAAAAACTCACAGTACACAGCCCCGGTCATCCTCTCCTTAATACAGTGCAGTCGTCCTGTCCCATGTGCAGAAAAACACCCCCAAAGCATGATGCTTCCACCCTCATGCTCCACAGTAGGGATGGTGTTTTTGGGATGGTACTCATGACTCCTCTTGATCATGGGCAAATGTGACGACAAGCCTGGGCGTGTGCTGGTTTAATCAGGGGAACCTTCTGTGTCATGCATGACTTTAAACTATGATGTCTTGGTGTATTACCCACAGTAAACTTGGAAACAATGGTGCCAGCTCACTTCAGGTCATTGACCAGCTCCTCCTGTGTAGTTCTGGGCTGATTCCTCACCTTTCTTAGCATCATTTGTACACCATGAGGTGAGATCTTGCATTGAGTCCCAGTACGAGGGAGATTGACAGTCATGTTTAGCTTCTTCCATTTTCTAATAATTGCTCCAGCAGTTGATCTTTTTTCACCAAGCTTCTTGGCAATTGCCCCATAGCCATTTCCAACCTTGTGGAGGTCCACAATTTTGTCTTTGATATCTTTGGACAGCTCTTTGGTCTAAGCCATGTTAGTAGTTGGAGTCTTACTGATTGTGTGGAGTGGACAGGTGTATTTATGCAGCTAACAACCTCAAACAGGTGCTTCTCATTTTGAATAAGTGGAGTGGAGGTGGACTTTTTAGTGGCGGACTAACAGGTCTTTGAACACCTGCCAATCAGCAAAAATTCTGCTCTCAAATACTTATTTGCAGCAGTAACACACAAATAAATTATTTAAAAATCATACATTGTGATTTCCAGATTTTTTTAGATTATGTCTCACACAGTGGACATGCACCTAAGATGAAAATTTCAGATCCCTCCATGATTTCTAAGTGAGAGAACGTACAAAGTCGCACGGTGTTCAAATACTTATTTTCCTCACAGTACATGTGCAATAATATGACCGGGGAATCTTAAGTAAAAGAATGAGGGGAATGAGCAGGAACAGGTGAAACTGGTGAAAACCTTGAAACAAGGAGGTTGAATTAAGCACATTGAGAAAGCCAGTGGTGGAGCAATCAGAACCAGAAACAAAAAAACTCTACACAGCACTTTTGCTGTGGTAACCATGATTCCAGGTAGGGGCTATCTATCTCTCTCTCTCTCTCTCTCTCTCTCTATTACCCTCTCTCTTTCTCTCTCTATCTCTTGCTTCCTCATGCACACGTATACAGAGTTATGAAAGACAGGTGACACCAGCCACATCTAGACACAGTCTTGCACTGAATTCAGTGTCTAGCCTACTTGAAATAGGTTTGAAGGCCAGTACTGCTATAAACTAGATGTGAGTGTAATGCTTTGTACTTGGACCAGTAAATGGGTCTACACGGATTGGTCACAAATGTGACTGACTACACAGACTGACTGTCTTGAACCCTGTAGTCATATTAGCAGATGTTAGCACCATGTACAAAAACAGGATGTTTTAATGTGCATTTACACTGTACATACACATGGCATTGACTATGCAAACTATGGGTGCAACTGTGGCCTAAGGATTAGTGGCCTGGGCTGATAGGGTCAGTGATTCAAGCCCTTTGATGAGCAATAACCAAGGTTTTAATAAACCTACGCTTCTTCTTCAAGAACTTAACAATGCAGCATAAAATATGTGCATGCATTTACATTCCCAAAATATTCACACATTCTGTCCTGTTTTCAAAGAAGAGGCCACTGCAAACATGACACAGTTGGGCAGAGAACTTCTTGGAGTCATTCAGGTACAGTGACCTGATTCAAAAAGTGCTGGGAGTCTGTATGAACAGCTAGTCTTACTGCAAACTACAAAATTGATCACACAGTGTGAGTGTGTGTGTGTGTGTGTGTGCTTCGCATCTCTTCTATTGAACATATAGTTACACATTTCAGAAGTGGCTCTTCATGGTCAGGGTGATGAGCTCACTCCATCACCAAACCCTTAGTTATATGCACAAAGTAAGGAAAGTACTTGCCAGATGAAGAGACTCCTCCTGAGAGGAGGGTTCTGCTTAGCTGTGGCCCTTCTCTTCTAGTCCTGGGTCATCCCAAGGAGCACCAGTGGAGGGAGATCCAGAGATGATGATCCTGCAGAACGGACATTAATCAGTATATAGTGAGTATATCAGTAAATAGTGAACATATGCATCTGAGAACATGGTGAGCACTAATGGTATAACAGGATTAAGTGGCTAAAGCGATACAGCAGGTAGACTGCAAATGGATAGAGATCAGTGTACAGGATGCATAGATGTACACTGATGTACACTGATGTGGATGGTAGGAGGGCAATATCTCATCCTTCCTTACCAAGATGAGCATACTGGCAAGTGGTACACACAGACAATGTTCTGTCTAAGTTACTATGAACCTGAACACTTAGCAGACACAGCATGGAGGGGGGTGGGGAGTGGTTCATTAGGGAAATGGCAGAGGGGGAAAACTGTTCCGAGGTGATCATCCCCTTTTGTGATGATATAAGAACTGGCTCACTCATATAATATAAGCTGTATGTTGAAATGTTTCCCTTACCTATACCCAAGTTCGTAAAGTGCTGTTTGTGTGGAGAGGGGCTAAGGGATACTGGTGACGGAGAAAAAGAAGAGAGGCTTGATGGGTAAGGGGTGATGTAATGTTCCCCTCGTTTTTACAATTCACATGTTAGATTACTTGCAAATAAAAGTACCTTTGGGCACTGGAGGAGAAACCTACTAAGCCTCTTCGCCTGCTTATTACCCCCGGCTACATAGCAGTCAGGTATAGGCCATGTTAGTGATGGCTCATCAACTTTACTATGTTAAGCACTCCAAAACAGGATCTCTGACACCCTTGGCCTGGCAGTTATCACACACACACACACACACACACACACACACACACACACACACACACACACACACACACACACACACACACACAGGCACCCAGATGAGTGTACCAGTATCCAGATTCTTTGGGCATGTCTATCATAAACAGTGCTCTCAGAACTGCTAGCCATGTTAATGCTGACCAATGTCTTGTGGGAAGGACCTAGATATGCGAATGAACAATCCCTAGAACTAGTGCACTTAGCCTTCACCAGTGCATAACCAATGTCTGTAGGAAGAAAGCGTGTGAGGGTGTGGATGTAGCATCCCCCTTCTGAGCTCTTCTGTGTCACATCATTGGCATTTTAACTGATATCACAGAAGGCCACAGTATGCAATTGAGTATAAAGATGTGTCCAATCATATTTGCTTTGTTTTTATTGTGAGTATTTAACTTGTCATTGTATTTGAGAATTCTGTGATTTGTTTTTAATAAATTCACAATATACAGCAAATGAAAATGTTCTATCAGAGTAAGGCAGGCAAGGGTAAAACCAGGTCACAGTGCTGATGCATTCCCTTGTGCATGGCTGGAGAGAATCTTCGCTTTGGGAATATGTTCATAAATTGCAAAAGCCTAAAATATTGCAATTTGACTTTTTCCAGTATCATTCAACTCTATTGCACAAGTATTTGAATACTGAATAGACTAAGTAGAACTGTGACACTGTCACAATCACCCCCTCCTCATCACTGCAGTCACCCAGCTGTGCCTCTTGTTTTGATTTCATTTCCTAGTTTCTGCTTGGTGTGCTTTTATTTTGAAATTCCCTTGTGTCTGACTTCATGCCCTAACCTTGTAACTCCGCCCCCTCATCATTGTTTTCAGCTGTCTTTTGTTTGGTTCTTGGTTTAGTCTGTGTATTTAACTCCTGTGTTTTGTCATTTGCTTTATCTGTTGTTGTGTTTGTAAGTACTTGTTGATCTGGCTCTTAATGGTTTGGTTCTATATGTCTTTGTTCATCTTTAGCTGTAATGTTCCCCCAGTTCAATATATTAGTATTTTCTGTCAGTGTTAGTTAGTGTTCTTGGTTAATGTTTGATTTGTCTTTGTTTTATATCAGTGTACTTCATGTAGCTTTTTAGTCTTGTTAATAAACCTCTTCATAGTCCGCACTTGCGTCCTGCCTCCAACACCCAAGCATTACAGACACATACACATATACACACACAAAAACCCCAGACAGCAAGAAGCAGTCATGGCTTTCTGTAAAACGCACTCATGCTGCTTCATGAGATGGATGAGTCCTGTCAATTTTATGTCTTTATTCTGTCAAAGGTCACTGACTTTCCAGGGAGTGTGATATAGTGTTACAGAAGTGACTCAGTGGAACTCCACTATCCAACACTGAACACTGTTCAAAGAGTTCACAGGGTTACCTGTGTCACCGGAATATTCAAATGCACCTCAGTTTTCAAAAGCACAGCAGATATCACACAACTTCTTCAAAAAGCAGCTACTTCAAATAAGATGTTATACATTCATTGGCCACTTAATTAGGTACTCCTGTCCAACTACTCGTTAACGCAAATGTTAACGCAAATCAGCCAATGACATGGCAGAAACTCAATGCATGTAGACATGTCCAAGACAATCTGCTGCAGTTCAAACCGAGTATCAAAATGGGGAAGGAATGTGATTTAAGTGACTTTGAACATAGCATGATTGTTGGTGGCAGATGGGCTGGTCTATTTCAGAAACTGCTGATCTACTGGGATTTTCACACACAACCATCTCTAGGATTTACAGAGAATGATCTGAAAATATCCAGTGAGTGGCAGTTCTGTGGGCACAAATGCCTTGTTGATTCTAGAGGTCAGAGGAAAATGGCCAGATTGGTCCAAGTTGATAGAACGGCAACAGTAACTCAAATAACCAGTCGTTACAACCGAGGCATGCAGAAGAGCATCTCTGAACACACAACACGTTGAACCTCGTTGGATGGGCTACAGCAGCACAAGACCACACCGGGTGCCACTCCTGTCAGCTAAGAACAGGAAACTGAGGCTACAATTTGCACAGGCTCACCAAAATTGTACAATAGAAGATTGGAAAAACGTTGTCTGGTCTGATGAGTTTCGATTTCTGCTGCGACATTCGGATGGTAGTGTCAGAATTTGGCATCAACAGCATGAAAGCATGGATCCATCCTGCCTTGTGTCAACGGTTCAGGCTGGTGGTGGTGGTGCAATGGTGTGGGGGATATTTTCCTGGCCCACTGGGCCCATTGTTACCAATTGAACAATTGTGTCAACGCCACAGCCTACCTGAGTATTGTTGCTGACCATATCTTTCCCTTTATGAACACAGTGTACCCATGTCAATATGGACCAGATTATCTGAGGAATGGTTTCTGTACCTTGTTGAATCTATGCTACGAGGGACTAAGGCAGTTCTGAATGCAAAAGGGGGTCCAATCCGGTACTAGCGACGTGTACCTAATAAAGTGGCCGGTGAGAGTATAATCACTCTAATGTGCGCACATGCACCTCTGTGTGTGAAATATAGGTCAAAGTATAAAGATAGACAGACTACAGGGGCTTAGAGGATGGAAGTCATGTGCAGGGAGGGTCACACAGAGTGTCTGGAACTGGGGGGGCTCGGTAAGGGGATAGAAGAGCTGACTGAGAGCAAGCTACATGGAGCGTGCAGCTAGATGTCAAATACAGGGTGGTCAGAGGGGTGGATGGTGGGGGGAGCAAGAGTGCTCTGTCTGATAAAAAGAAGGTGCTGAGCTCCTATCACCAGCTGAAACTGATTTCTGATAGCCCACTTCAGTGATACAACCATGCACACAGAAGTGTACCCGACCCTTCTGGACGTCTTCATGACAAATCTGATTTATACATGCACACATGTCAGACTGGGAGTGTACTTGTGTTCATTTATAAAGAGAGACAAAGAACTGTGAAGGATCATAAAGACAGGGAGTATTGAATCTGTCTGTGTTGAGCATACATAATATGTAGAAGGAAGAGTGAGTGTGTGTGCATGAGTGCGCATCACAAAATGTGCATTATGAAGGTGTGTGTGAGTTTGTGTGTGACTGTATGTGTCGTCGAGTGTGTGTGTGTGTGTGTGTGTGTGTGTGTGTGTGTGTGTGTGTGTGTGTAAGAGTGAGTATATATGTCTTTGTGTGTGTGTGCGCATTACAAAATGTGCATTATGAATGTCTGAGAGACAGAGTGCTTATGCATTACAAATTGTGCATTATGAAGGTGAGTGTGAGTGAGTGTATATGTCTTTTTGTGTGTGCACATTACAAAATGTGCATTATGAATGTGTGTATGTGTGAGTGTGTTTGCGGATTATTAACAAATGTTAAGATTACAGTTAATGTCCTCCTTCCTTTCTCTCACCTCAGAGATCTATCCGTTCATTCGGGAATGATGACCGTCACGTCATGGCCAAACACTCCACCATCTACCCGTCGCCTGAAGAGCTCGAAGCTGTGCAGAGCCTCGTCTCCACCGTCGAGTGTGCTCTCAAGCACGTCTCTGATTGGATGGACCGCTCCCAGGCTGGCCAGTCAAACATATCCAGTGCCCAAGAGGAGGAGGCGGAGCCCAGCACTGACGAATCAGCAGAAGGAAGTACAAAGTGAGTAGCTATATTACTTGCTAGGAATTGTAGTTACCTACCTTACAATTGAATAATTGTATGACGATCAGTACTGGCTCATATAATAATAGATCTGATACATTTACATTTTGGCATTTAGCAGATGCTCTGATCTAGAGCGATTTACAGAAGAGCTCAATATGTCTGCTCAGCAGAAATACTCAAAATACCCTTAAACTGACATGCTGCCAGGAACAAGAGTCTGAGAGTAGCAATACTACAATTACCGGTAGTATTGTCAATGAGTACCATGAGTACAATGCTATGAAATACAACTTGAGACCATTTGAGTTTATAGACAAAAAGTTCAAGTGCAAATATAAAACTTCCTACAAATGCATAATTGGAATAAATGAGGGGCTTTTAAAGAGATGAGTCTTCATTGACTGTTTGAAGACAGATGCTGCTCTTTACACAGCCAGTGGAAGTTTATTCCAGGACAGATGAGTCTTGAGTCTTTGACAAATCTTTAAGGAATGGCTGGTCAAACTGGGTGGTCCTTGAAGCTCAAAGGGATTGTGGTGCAGATCACATTTTAACCTTTAAAAGTAGGAGGAGGTAGTGGAGTAGCAGAGTGAAATGGGACAACATAGGAACATCGAAGACCAGACATGCTGCAACCTTCTGGATAAGGTACAGGAGCAAGACGGCACATGGAGGAAGACATGACAGGAAATGACTGGAGAATGCAGAAGCACCTGGGTGATCTCTGGCTAAGAAAATAAGGAATTCTCTGAATGTTGAAGAGGAGAAAACACCATCACTGGGTCCAGGTTATGGAAGCTGCTCATCACAACGACATGAAGGTTTCTGCATTTCTGGATGCAGAAACCAAGATGATGTCAGAAGAAACCTCTGCGTGGATACAGAGTTTAAAATTATCCATATTCTATTGAAGAAGTAAATCTATTCTTGTCTAGTGTTACAAATCACTAAAAGATGACTGTAGTCAATAAAAAATATTATTTAAGGCCACTAACAGCAACTTCAATGTGTATATATTATTGGATATGGAATTTCTCTCTCCCTCCTGCTTTCTTTCTCTCCCTCCTTCTCATTTGTGTACACATCTGTGTATCTCTATCTCTTCCTCTGTGTGTGTGTGTGTGTGTGTGTGTGTGTGTGTGTGTGTGTGTGTGTGTGTAATCTCCCTCTTCTTCTCTCTGTCTCTCAGCGAGGGCAGCAGCAGTACCACAGACGGCAGGGTGCTGTGTGGAGTGATCCGGATTGGGCTGGTGGCTAAAGGGCTGCTTATAAAAGACGACATGGATCTGGAGCTGGTGCTCATGTGCTGTGAGAAGCCCACACAAACACTGCTGTGCACTGTCTGCGACAACCTGCCCCTGCAGATCCAGGTACACAGACCTCACACCCAACCACCACATCCAGGTACACAGACCTCACACCCAACCACCACATCCAGGTACACAGACCTCACACCCAACCACCACATCCAGGTACACAGACCTCACACCCAACCACCACATCCAGGTACACAGACCTCACACCCAACCACCACATCCAGGTACACAGACCTCCAGGAGCAAGAGTACATGTAATACATGTAATAGTTGATATTCAGGCAAAAAAGATATAAGCCTAACCCTGACTCTAACCCTCATCTTAACCCTCACCCTGAGCCTGACCATAAGCATTACAGGAGTCAAACAACAATAATAACAACAATCATTTTTATTGAGGTAGCAGTGTGCTCTTTCACCTGGTCAAGTCTGAGGAACATGACAGAGTTCAAGGTGTTGATGTAGCTTCCACACACTCCAGCTCTCTGATCAAGTATCTGTGGGAGGTGCTGGGAAAAAGACTGGAGATTCCACATCACAACCTCCAGGACTTCAATATTATGCTAATGTCTTGGTGCCAGATACTAAAGGACCCTCTGGTGGCAGGGGGAGAGATGGGGAGGGGTACAACGTGGGCACAAACAAGCTCGGTGTATTTTTAGTCCTGGTGTAATGAATCTAACAGCCAGAATCCTCCCTAATTACACACCTCATGCAGGAGGGCAGGAGTGTGTGCTCTCTAGTCACCCAGACAATGTCTGCTTTATACACACACACACACACATGTACGCAAACATGTATACACATATGTAAACACATGTGTACATACAAATGTATGCACTCCAGACAGTTATGTTAAGTATGAACCAACTGCTGGTGGTTTGTAATATATATATATATATATATATATATATATATATATATATATATATATATATATATATATATATATATATATATGTACAGTATATATATATATATATATATATATATACTGTACATACATATATATATATATATATATATACATATATATATATATATATATATATATATATATATATATATATATATGTATATATATATGTATATATATATATATATATATATATATATATATATATATATATATATATATATATATATATATATATATATATATATGTATGTACAGTATATATATATATATATGTGTGTGTGTGGTATATTCCTCTTTTCTCTCTCTCCTTCCCCTGTCTCCCTCATACTGTGTCTATCTCTGTATATGGTTTTTCTGCATTATCTATTACTGATTTCTTGTCCTTAAATGACTCCCATATCGATACTGATCTGGTAATTCTTTGTTAAACTCTACTGGGGACCTGGTTTAGTACATGACTAAATCGCTGAGTTTTCTGCTTCCAATGCCATTCTGTGTCTTAGTGATGCAGCATATATAAACACACACACACAAACACTCACTCTCACACACACATTCACACACCAACACACACACACCAACTCAGCCACATATGCTCACACACTTTTCTCTTTCTCTGCCCAGTACAGTATGGAGTCATTTCCATGCCAATACTAGGGGGCGCAAAGACACAGGGTGAAAACATAAACATGGACATCTTAATTTTTTTTGGTCTCTGTAAATATGCAACTCGCATGCATAAATATGAAAGTCGAGAGAAAGACAAATTTTGTGAGCATTTGTATTAGTGCGAACCATGACAAAGTCGAGAAGGAAAAAACATTCAAGAGTGAAAAAAGACAATTTGAGCATGCACACTAATACAAACGTGCAAGAAATTTGTCGTCTGTGCTCACAAGTTTCACATTTTACGTTCACGAGTTGCATATTTACACATGTAAAATATTATAATGTGCGTGTTTGTTTTCCTTTGCTCCCCCTGTAATCCGTCTGTAGTTTTTTCCATTATTACAGAGTGCAGATGTCCTTACCAGCGTAAGACAGTCATAGCCTGGTTAGGCAGTCATGGCCTGGTGGTAGGGAACTGGTCTTGTGACGGAGGGTCATGGGTTCGATTCCCAGACCTGAGGCCATGACTGAGGTGCCCTTGAGCAAGGCACCTAACCCCAACTGCTCCCCGGGCGCCGGGCTAGGGCTGGCCACCACTCTGGGCACGTGTGATCCACAGCCCCCTAGTAATCACTAGTGTGTGTGTGTGTTCTAACTGCACAGATGGGTTAAAAGTGGAGGACAAATTTCGATTGCGGTGTAAAAATCACAATTGACAAAATACGGCACATTTACATTTACAAGACTGAACAGCAAATCACCACCACACAGACCCCACACACATCCCACATACACACCATGCAGTCAGAGAGAAGACAGAGACGGAGTTTGTCCTCACTTGACCTCTGGGGAAAAAACAGTAGAAATGTGATCTGATATCAAGTCAAATTTATTTGCATAGCGCTTTTTATAACAACTGTAGTCACAAAACAGCTTTACATATTTCCAAGTCCAAAACCCCCGGTGAGCAAGCCAAGGGCAACAGAGGCAAGGAAAACCTCCCCAAGAGCATGAGAAAGAAACCTTGTGATGGAAGTGATGGGAATATGTAGAACAGAGGAAATTTAAACATTTCTGGGGTGTGACACCAACTCCAGCATTAAATTATTACAGCCAAGTAAAAAAGGCAGAACCAGAAGGTAACAGACTTGGGAGCATCCTGAGACATTGGCATTCATACACTACACCAGGGGTGTCCAGACTATGGCCCATGGGCCAATTGCGGCCCAAGGTCCAGTTTCCATTGGCCCGCAGCAAATTCTGAAAATATAATTGAATATGGAAGAAGCTTGAGCTGAACTCTGTTACACTTTTCAGTTTAAACACTAGAAAGAGCCAGTCATGGAAAAGGTGCTTCTCCACTAAACAAAATTAAAGAAAAACAATTTGCTAGTGACCAAAAATGGCAGCACTGAAAAAAATCTAAATATCAAGTGAATGTAGAAGATTTCAAACAGGGTGGAAAAGAAATCAACAGAAAGTGTATCTGTTAATTTGCAATGAAGCTGTCGCTGTGATGAAAGAGTATAAATGTTCGTCGGCATTATGAGACCAAACATCAGTTCTACATATCGTACACCAGTCCCGAACAAACACAGAAAGTAGTATACAAAGAGCAAAATTCAAACAATTTAATTATTTATTTTTATTGTTTAGCGGGACTCATTAGAGAAACAGTCGTCTCTACATCTGCTGCTACGTGCGCTTGAATTTAAACTTTTGAAACGCGAGTCTACAAATTTTCTGCTGTTTGTTGTATGATTGGTAACATATACAGTCTGCTTGTAACTTCAAGTTTATCGTGAAGTTGTATCACGTTTGGTGCTTTGGGAGTCGTATGAGCTTGGGGGTGAGCATGGGAGTTGAGCCGCTTCCACCGCATTCCATATCATTACCAAGACAATGGGCATTAATCGCTTCACAGCAGGGGAGTGGGCTACATGGACCTTAAGAAACCTTACGAAATTTTTCGTAGCTGTCGGAGGATTAGTGTTAAGTGCATTCTAAATAACAACCTACAACTAAATGATGGGTATTTATTAGGGGTGACCTGCAATAGTCGCTGATTCGACTATAGTCGACTATACTCCTAGTCGACTATGAACATTATAGTCGAATGTACCATTCTAACTGCATGGGGGTGCCCAAGGACGCAGCTAAGCATTAATTGTTACATGAAATGTCTTTGTTTTTGTTATGTATAGCCTTTTGTCAAATAAAATCATCCTAATTTCTGTTAATAAATATTTTTAAATTGTGTGCGCATTAACAATAGGCATCTTCCTTACTACCTTAATAAAACACACCCTGCAGTTGCAGAATACAAATGAGCGGAACTGAACACGCTACAAGATAGTCAGCATCTGCCAAGATTATAATGGCTACTAAAAAATCTTCAATAGTGTGGGTATTTTGAAAAAGATAAAGATGAATCAAACAAAGTAAAGTGCAAGTTATGTCTTTAATTGCTGTTTGCTTTTTAAACCCCGTTACTTGAACCTTTACCAGGGTTGCCAACTCTCACGCAATGAGTGTGAGACACGCATTTGACTGTCTTCACACGCCATACATCCGATTTCTCACACTAAAAAAAATCTAGTTTATTTATCTCTGATCTACATCTATAATTCAACGAGTTACTAGTTCGCTCTGACACCCCCCCCCCCCCACATTTTCAGGCAGACATATTTTATTTAAAATATTTTTTTACATTTTGCACAGTGCCTGTCTGATCGTTCGATCTGCACACTGATGTTGACTTTTTTTGTTAATGTTCTTTAATGTTTCATTAAAAAATAAATAAGTAAATAAATAAGTAAATAAAAGCTGAATAAAGCCAACCTACCATGTTTATTCATTTATCTGAGTGTTTTAAGTTTTTACTTTGAAGTGGGAAAAAAGTCTTGAATGAGAACGAGATCCTGTTTAAGGTGCTCTATATAAAAAAAACAACAACCCAGATTTGACTATTAGTCGACTAAAGGAAAAATCTGACGAATCAGATTCGACTATGAAAATCCTTAGTTGAATACACCTCTAGTATTTATACCTTGCACCAATTTGTGGTAGTGAGTTTTTGTCAAGTATTTCAATAGCTTTTAAACGGTCCATCATAAGTCCACAAAACAAGGTTGTTGATTAGGATGCACTTAGTATAACTTGTTTTATGCTCTTATGATGAACATTTTAAAAGCTATTGAAATATTTGACAAAAACTGACCACATTTTTATTTAGAATGCACTTTGTGTAACAGACCTTGTTTTATGGTCTTATGATGGACTGTTTAAAAGCTATTGAAAAAAACGGACCACCACAAAGAGGTAAGAGGTAGAAATACCTATTCAAAAGTGTGTGATTGTTGTTTAGGGTGCACTTAATATGTATACAAATTGTTTTTATCTTATGAAGGATTATTTAAAAACTATTGACATTTCTGCAAAAAAACAGAGTGCGCAGTGCTCTGGGGCTTTTATGACCGCCACTTTGGTCCATGTTAAGGTCATTTGTAGACAGTGACAATAGTATATTTAAAATAACATGTCTAATTCTGAATATGCGAACATGAAACCAACCTAATCACAGTTACAAGGAAGATAAAGACATCAGGCATGTTGAATGACAGAGATCCTAAATGAAAGCTGACCTGATGTTGAGTGTTGCAATGCTTAGTAGTTTGTATATTATGGCACCTAGAAAAAGTTATTGGCGCCTGAGTTTTTTCATTTTAGGACCTACTGGCTCCTACTGGTATGATTGCAATAATGAGTAGGTCCTGTTACATTTAGTAACAGTTTAGACAGTTCAATATTGAAGTAAAGGCCTTTTTCAGCGGATCCTCAGCCTTCTCAAAATGTTGTTAAAGTCTCCTACCATTATTTTTTTTATTGCTAATCTTCTTGCAAAATCGCTGAAATCATTTAGAACAGACGTACTCAACTGGCGAACGCAGTCCTGTCCGGACCCAATCTCATTCCTGATTAACTGGATACGGACAAAAAAAAAAAAAACATATTTATAATTTATGACAGGAGAATTAATTTTAAACCGGAGCATTTATTTCAGGGCTATTGAAAAACATTCCGTCACGAGTGTTACGTTTGCCACCCCCGCTCAACAACTTACGTTGGCCAACCCCGCCGCCCCGGACCTCAGGTCACAGCTATCTGCCAAAATTGGACCGCGGACAAATTTAGTTGAGTACCCCTGATTTAAAAGGCTGAGTAGGGCCCTGGTGGTCTGTACACATTAGTTAGGGAGAATGCGTTCTTATTTGTAGCTGGATTAGTTCAATGAATAGACAGCATGTCAAGGCTGTCAATGCGCCTCATTGGGATGCAACCAGAGCAGATTACAGCATCGGACATTGTCTGGGCCAATTTAACCACATATTTAATATTAGCCTTAGTTACTTAGGTCTGCTGCAGACGTATATTGCTGGTTCCTACATGCATCGCTATCCTTTAATATCTCCTATTAGTTTACTCTCTCTCCCCTCCTCTCTTCCTCTCCTCTCCACTTCAGCTCCCCTCTCCTCCAGTCCTCATCTCTGATTTATTACATTTACTCTAAGGTTAAGGTTAGAGTTTACAGTGCTGGGATTCTTTAATGATTCTGTGACCTTTCATCTCTGACCCCAACAGAAGCTAACAGAGGAAAATTACGAGGTACAGTGCTGCATCCCTGAGGCAGCCATCTTGGTTCACAGTACAGCGGAACCCAAGCTCACACTGAAGGTCACGCTCACATCTCCGCAGATGAGAGAGGACGAGTCAAGTGGACAAGGTAAGTGTGTGTGTGTGTGTGTGTGAGAGAGAGAGAGAGAGAGAGAGAGAGAGAGAGAGAATGAAAATGAGACAAATATACAGACTCTAAGGGGTGAAGAATGAAATTGTAAGAGGATTTTGTCAGCAGGCAGAAGCGTGAATGTTTTAAATTCAGACCAGCTCATTCACATACACACAGGCTCACACACACATAAGCTCTCTCTCATACACAAGCAAGGTGAGAGAGGTGGGGCTGTGTGTGATTGTGTGTGTGTGTGTGTGTGTGTGTGTGTGTGTGTGTGTGTGTGTGGGTGTGAGAGAGAGAGAGAGAGAGAGAGAGAGAGAGAGAGAGAGAGAGAGAGTGTGTATGTGTGCGTTTGTGTGTGTCTGTGTGTGTGTCTGTGTGTGTGTTTTCTTCCCCCTAGTTGGCCGTGTGGGGAATGACCAACACTCATTAGACTGAACAAACACACACACACACATTCACACACATTCGACTAGTAATCAGAAGGTTACCGGGTCGGGTGCTGCCACTGTCAAGGTGCTGCTGTTGGCCTCAAATTATATTCAGTCAGAATCATAAGTCGGTTTGGAGAAAAGTGTCAGCTAAATGCTGTAATGGTACAAACAGAAATGTACACACACACACACACACACACACACACACCCACACGCACACACTGTTGGCCTGGCAGTGCATATATTACCCTGAACTCACCTTCCAACTATACACATTTTATTTCTCATCTTGTGTTGCCTAATCAATATTTCATGTTCTAAATCTGATGCCAAAAACACGGTTTGAGTGTAATAAAAATTTCTGGGAATATTTGTAATTTATTTTATTTATTTATTATGACTGTTACACACACTTTCTGATCCATTATACACCACTAACAACATGGAGGTCCCATGACAACTAGAGAGATGTTTAAATGGTTGTGATGAACAAATCTCCTCTGTGATGCATTACCGGTCTCGGCTGTGCTCCTCTGATTAAAAACCGTCCAGGTAAAGCAAAAGACAGACTAGCGTTCTCATTGTCAGCACACACATCTCCACATGAAGCTCTGTGATCGCTCTCCTTCTCTCTCAGCTTCATGTGTGCTGGACACTTACCCATTGTACAGCCCCCTCACTGGCACACAAACAGTAAGCGAAGCATTCAGTGCTCTGTAGGGTTGACATGAACAGAAGAGAAAGAAGACATTTTTAGTTTGTTTTATTGGATACTCCTTCAAACACACACACAAGTGTGTATTTGCACACGTGAGTGCACACATTTGTGTGTTTGTGTGCGTGCACGTGGGTATGTGAACGTATGTGTGCGTGTGTGTGTGAGCGTGTGCGTGTGTGTATACATGCGTGTGTGTGTGTGTGTGTGTGTGTGTGTTCACCTTTTTGTCTTCCTTTGAGTTCTTTCTTCTTCCTGTCTCATGAATGTCATTGTTCTAACAGTTCTCACTGCATGTGGTCTGCATTTATCCAGTGTGGATCTGAGCAAACTGTGGTGCTGGGTTGTGCGGGGTCTGAGTGTGTGCAGGTACCTGGGGATCTTGCCCCATGTTTAGGTTCACCTGGCCGGTCCCACTCTTCACCCTGCGTATCCTCAGACTTCTTTGCAATCCCTGACCACACCCCCAAGTTTCCAGCCAGCCAATGAGATGACATTGAATTCTCATCTCGTTTGGATGCACTGGGCTTTGGCCAGTCGGCCGCGTCCTCTCCCACGGCTAAACTTTTACAGATCCTACCTCGTTCATTGTGCGTGTGTGCGTGTGCATGTGTATAGGTATGTGTGTGTGTGTGTGCGTGATTTGATTTGCTTTCCCATTCTTCTCGCCCATAGAGGGCGCTGAGGCGAGCGAGGCGTCCGACCTGCTGGACAGACAGCGGTGCCTGGTAGCACTGGCCTCACTGCGACATGCCAAATGGTTCCAGGTTGGCCCTCTGTTTCTCTCATTGTTATTGTAGCCTTATGATCCACATGCTCCAGGAAGGCACAGTGTTAAATACATCATGAGGCTACAAAAGCAATCGTCACTTTTTCATTTTTGCTTCTTATTTTCCCCTCTATGTAACCTGCTTGTTTGTTGTGAAAAGAATGTCCATGTGCTTTCCTGGACAGCCACTCCCCCAAACCAGGACCCCTTTGTACCATCACCTTACATTGTACCCATACTGTATAAATATCTATGGTGATGCACACACTAACACTCAGTGGGAAAGGTTGGAGGAGTTGTAAGGTTGGGCTGATGGAGTCATTAGCTCACCTTACTCACTCTGTACTCCATGTCTCCTCAGGCCAGAGTAAACGGCTTAAAATCGGGAGTGATTGTGTTACGGATTCTGCGGGACATGTGCAACCGAGTGTCAGCCTGGGGGCCCCTGAAGGGCTGGGTGAGTGTGGGGCTGGGTGGGTGGGTGAGTGGGGCTGGGTGGGTGGGTGAGTGTGGGGCTGGGTTGGTGGGTGAGTGGGTTGGTGGGTGAGTGGGTGGGTGGGTGAGTGTGGGGCTGGGTGGGTGGGTTTGAGTGTGGGGCAGGGTTGGTGAGTGAGTGTTGGGCTGGGTGAGTGGGTGGGTGGGTGAGTGTGGGGCTGGGTGGGTGGGTGAGTGTGGGGCAGGGTTGGTGAGTGAGTGTTGGGCTGGGTGAGTGGGTGGGTGGGTGAGTGTGGGGCTGGGTGGGTGGGTGAGTGTTGGGCTGGGTGAGTGGGTGGGTGGGTGAGTGTGGGGCAGGGTTGGTGAGTGAGTGTTGGGCTGGGTGAGTAGGTGGGTGGGTGAGTGTGGGGCTGGGTGGGTGGGTGAGTGTTGGGCTGGGTGAGTGGGTGGGTGGGTGAGTGTGGGGCTGGGTGGGTGGGTGAGTGTTGGGCTGGGTGAGTGGGTTGGTGGGTGAGTGTGGGGCTGGGTTGGTGGGTGAGTGTGGGGCTGGGTGGGTGGGTGAGTGTGGGGGTGGGTGAGTGTGGGGCTGGGTGAATGTGGGGCTGGGTTGGTGGGTGAGTGTTGGGCTGGGTGAGTGTGGGGCTGGGTGGATGGGTGAGTGTGGGACTGGGTGGGTGTGGCAGCAGCCCTGGTTGCTGGGCTGCACTTCAACAATTCTGAAAGAACAACTTTTGTCCTATGATCTTGATTTTGAAATTTGAAAAACCACTTCGCTCTGTTGGCAGCCTCTGGAGCTGCTCTGTGAGAAGGCAATCGCAACGTGTAACCGGCCGCTGGCTGCTGGAGAGGCCCTACGCAGAGTGCTCGAATGCCTAGCCTCAGGAATCCTGCTCCCAGGTGAGATAGCCGCCCGCACGCGGCCAGAGCATGGGCAACAGGGCAGAAGTCTCGGGGCATGGGCGACAGGGCAGGGGCAATGGTGAGAAAGAGTTTGAAGGTTGGGAATGAGTTACCCATCTCAGTGGAAGCAGCTCTTCAAGACCAACCCAGAGACACCAAGTATGACATTCTTCTAATGAAGGGAAGGATCATCATGTAAAATAAAGATTATAGGACCATCGGTCATATAGTTCTAGTCAGCCTCTGCAGTATAAACTGCCAACCATTCAATACTACTCTACATTTATGTATGCCCATGTGTTATACTGTATCTTGTACTCTACTCTACTCTAAACTTATTTACGAGTAATTTCTTATTTATGAAGAATTCCATTAGTCATTTGTCTCGACTCATAATTTGTCTGAACTTGCTCACCTTGCTTTAGCTCGTTGTGCCGTTCAGAATGAGATTGATATGACATTCTTTCACCTGTACCTGTTAAACTTCCATTTCCATGTTTAAGGTGGTACCCCACTATCAATAATACATAACTTTAATCTGTTGTTACATAAGGAATAATAGTTTTTATTCTGTTTTTGAGTCCATTTGCGAAGCTATGATTAATTTGGTGCTGGGAACTAATGTATCCTTATTTTTCAAAGTGGGCATAACCAGTCTATCCCCAATACTCATTTTACCTTTATGTGGTTATGATTAATTAATAGTGAGAGATGCAGCCATTAATATTTAATTTGCTTACATGGGCAATGCTATCATCTTTTGCTAAACATGCTCTGAGGAGCAGGAAGTAATGTGTGCAAAGGTTGAAAGGGAGGACAGTCGAGGGCCCACAGAGGTCATCACTAAAGCAGCTTACCCACATCGGGATGTGATGTGACTGAAAATATGAAGGAAATTTGCTGGATGGGTGAAATTAAGTCTATGCTGAGGGTGAAGTCTGTGTGGTGCGGTCTACAGTAGACTGAAGTCTGTGTTGAAGTCTCTACAGTAGGGGGAAATCTGTGGTGAAGAATTTACAGTAGGGGGAAGTCTATGGTGAAGTCTGTGGTGAAGTCTCTACAGCAAGTTGAAGCTTGGTGAAGTCTACAGTAGGGTGAAGTTTGTGTGGTGAAGTCTACAGTACGGTGAAGTCTGGGTGGTGAAGTCTAAAATGGGGTGAAGTAAATGCGATGACATTGTGTGGTTGGGTGAAGTCTATGTAGTGAAGTATATGCAGTGGGGTGAAGACTATGTGGTGAACTCTGTGTTAGGCTAAAGTTTTTTCAGTGGAGTCTGAGGTGGAGTCTATGTAGTGAATTACATGTATTGAAGTATATGCAGTCTATGAGTCTATATGGTGAAGTCTGTCTAGTGGGGGAGGTCTGTGAAATTGGTGAAGTCTCCGGTGGCGTGTGTGTGGTGGGGTGAAGTCTATGTGGTGAAATTTATGTGGTGAAATATATGTGGTGGTGGGCTGAAGTCTGTGTGGTAGTGTATTTTATGTGGTGTGGTCAATTATATGTGGTAGAGTACTGTGTGTGGTGGTGTGAAGTTTGTATCATGAGGTGAGGTCTGCGCAGGAAGTCTAAGTGGTGAGCTGAAGTCTGCAGTGGGGTAAAGTCTATGTGGTCAAGTTAAGTAGATGGAAGGGGTGGAGTCTATGTGGTGGAGTCTCTGTGCTGGGGTGGAGTCCTTGTGGTGAAGTCTATGTTCTGGGTTGGGGTCTTTGTGGTGAAGTCTATGTGCTGGGTTGGAGTCTATGTTGTGGGGTGACATCTGTCAGTGGAATTAAGTCTGTGCAGTTGTGGTGAAGTCTTTATGGTGAAGTCTGTCTGGTGGGGTGAACTCTGTGTGGGGGTAAAGTCTCGGTGGTGCAGAGATGTCTATATTGTGTAGTCTATGCTGTAGGGTGGTGTCTATGGCCATCTGTTGCAGCTATGGCTCTGTCAAACATACTTATAGGATTAACAGTGAAAAGAGCTTGTAGCCATAATTTTAAGTGGTGGCTATATGCTTTCATTTCACTGACAGCAACATTACCAAGTCAGTGCTTCAAAAGAAGGCCAGAAACCCTGATAAAAATGAAGTAATTGTTCGCAATTAGGTAAGCATTACATAACAGACTTACCATTATGGATAAGAAATTGCTTCATGCCATCATGCAAAAACAATGATAGAATATTATGGAATCAAGGAGTTAACATTGACAGAGATCATTCAACAACAGTGTCTGCTGCGTAGCTAAGCCCCAGCTTATCCTTCAGTCCTCCTGAGCTGCATTGACGTTGATCACGTTTGTCATCAGGTGGCCCAGGCCTGCACGATCCTTGTGAAAAGGAGCTCACAGACACGCTGGCAGCCATGACGGATGTGGAAGCGGAGGCCGTGACGTTCAGTGCCCAGGTGATGTGTGCATGCATCTTCTTCCCCTTATCTTGCTGCTTCTGCCGATCAGATACTGTGGGAACCAACTGGACCCTGAATCATTCATTACGCATATCCCTTGTCATAAGTTAAACATGAGGGGTTACAGCACAGTCTAATGACCGTGTAGAACCATGCCTGCAGATGACTGAGGATCAGGTGTGAAGACGGCAGTGTAAGCTTATCCGCATTATAGTCACACCGCAAGAGAGCTGTCTTCTTAGAATGGCTTATCTTATCTGCCGTCTTCAGATTACAGCGGTGGAAGACAGTTGCGCACACACACTTGAACAGGTCTTATCAGTGGTCAGTGCTCTGAGTGTATACACCACTGCTGTCAGCACCAGTGTCTAGTCTTCCTCTTTTCCTCTTCCTCTTAAACTCTCCCTCTCTCTCTCGCTCTCACTCACACATGTACACACACACACACACACACACACACACACACACACACACACACACACACACACACACACACACACACACACTGTCTAAGAGCAGACCCTTAGTTTGCTTACTAATAAATGAACACTGCTACTGAAACTTACACATTTTGTAGCATGGCTCAGTAGGACTCAGTGTACGCAGGTGTACATGTGTGTTTGTGTGTGTCTGTGTGTCAGTGGTGCAAGACTTATCATTTCAATGAGGTGTAAAATAACACTGCTATGGTGTGTGTGTGTGGGTGTGTGTGGGTGTGTGTGGGTGTGTGTGTGTGTGTGTGTTTATGTGTGTGTGTGTGTGTGTGTGTGTGTGTGTGTGTGTGTGTGTGTGTGTGTGTGTGTGTGTGTGTGTGTGTGTGTGTGTGTGTGTTCTGCAGCATGCTCTTCGGTTGATGGCCTTTGGGCAGATCTACAAGGTGTTGGACATGGATCCACTTCCCTCCACCAAACCCTCACAGAAATATCCCTGGCCTGACAAAGAAGGTGTGTGTTTGTGTTGGTATGTGTTTGTGTTGGTGTGTGTTTGTGTTGGTGTGTGTGTGTGTGTGTGTGTGTGTGTGTGTGTGTGTGTGTGTGTGTGTGTGTGTGTGTGTGTGTGTGTGTGTGTGTGTGTGTGTGTGTGTGTGTGTGTGATGGTACATGTATATGTAGCATGGTGTTAATGGTGGTGGTGTGAAGCAGGTATACAGGTGTGCTAATGGTGGTGGTGTGAATCAGGTACTGGGCTCAAGAGGCCCTATGAAGACAGCCTGATGGATGACAAAGACCTCATCAAGAAGATGAAACGCAATTTAAGGAAAGGTGAGTCTCTCCCTAACACTCATACTCGTGCAAACACTCACTCATCCTCCCTTTAACCCCCACCCCTACATTCACTGATCCTCCCACTAACCCCCAGTTCCCACTTATTCCCTCTAAACCCCTAATCTCCATAACTCTGTCTTCTCTTCACTGGTCTAATGTGTCGCCAGCCCTGGTTTTCTCCTCTTGGTCATATTGCTCCAGTTGTTCTTGCCCTGTTGACTGCTCAGAGCCTTTCTCCACAAGTGCTAGCTGCACACTTCAGAAGCCTCATCTCCAGCCCCTAAACTCCTCTGGATATTTTCTGGATATTATCTTCTTGGTGATGATTTGTGTGGTAAAGCTTTTCTCTGAAAGGCTGTTTCCAGTTCAACGTCTGTTCTTTCTGATTATTGGTTAATGCCCCCCCCCCCCCCCCCTCCACCTCTGATTTCTCTCACTAAGGATTCACACCACCATGTGAATCAGAGCTATTGATTTGTAATTTCTCACTGTGGCCTGTCTGCCCAGCTGGACAAATCACATTCAGAGGAGCAGGATCTTGTTCTTAGGCCCTGTGAGTTTGAGGCACAACTCTCGAGCCCTGAGGGAGATGAGTGGATGTCCTGGGCTGGCCACACCTTCTCTGTGGCATTAAGACTAATGACATGCTGCTGTTTTATTTACAACTGATTTATATATATATTTATTTATTTATATATATATTTATTTATTTATATATAAACTTTAGTAGGTACAGCTGTCCAACTGCTCATTAACGCAAATGTTGAATCAGCCAATCACATGGCAGCATCTAAATGCATTTAGGTATGTAAACATGGCCAAGACAATCTGCTGCAGTTCAAACCGAGCATCAGAATGGGGAAAAAGGGTAAGTTAAGTGACTTTAAATGTGGCATGGTTATGGGTGCCAGACGGGCTGGTCTGAGTATTTCAGAAACTGCTGATCTACTGGGATTTTCACGCACAACCATCTCTAGGGTTTACAGAGAATGATCTGAAAATATCCAGTCAGCGGCAGTTCTGTGGGCTCAAATGCCTTGTTGATGTCAGAACCCAGAGGAGAATGGCCAGACTGGTTCAAGCTGATAGAATGGCAACAGTAACTCAAATAACCAGTTGTTACAACCGAGGCATGCAGAAGAGCATCTTTGAACACACAACACGTCGAACCTCGTTGAATGGGCTACAGCAGCATTCCTGTCAGCTAAGAACAGGAAACTGAGGCTACAATTTGCACAGGCTCACCAAAATTGGACAATAGAAGATTGGAAAAACGTTGCCTAGTCTGATGAGTCTTGATTTCTGCTGTGACATTCGGATGGTAGGGTCAGAATTTGTCATCAACAACATGAAAGCATGGATCCAAACTGCCTTGTATCAACGGTTCAAGCTGGTGGTGCAATGGTCTGGGAGATATTTTCCTGGCACCATTTGAGCATCGTGTCAACGCTACAGCCTACCTGAGTATTGTTGCTGACCATGTCCATACCTTTATGACCACAGTATACCCATCTTCTGATTGCTACTTCCAGCAGGATAACGCGCCATGTCATAAAGCGCAAATCATCTCAGATTGGTTTCTTGAACACAACAATGAGTTCACTTTACTCAAATGGCCTCCACAGTCACCAGATCTCCACCGAATAGAGCACCTTTGGGATGTGGTGGAACGGGAGATTTGCATCATGGATGTGCAGCCGACAAATCTGCAGCAACTGCGTGATGCTATCATGTCAATACGGAGCAGACTCTGAGGAATCCTTGAAGTACCTTGTTGAATCTATGCCATGAAGGATTAAGGCAGTGAAAGAGTTAAAGATTGGAATTCCATCTAAATCTCAAATTGGAGCTGAAAGCTGAAGGGCTATAAATGGACAAGGCTCTGCCTCTCGCTGTCTTGCAAATTTTTTAAACGAAAAGAAAATTTTTTGAGAGCACAGCAGGCAAGATGGGTTATAGTATATGATGAGTTCACTCAGATATTGTGGGGCAAGACCATTTAACGCTATATAGGTCAATAGAAGATTTTTTAAATCTTCTAGCCTGTTATGACTCTGGCTGCTGTATTCTGTATGAGTCAGAGTTTCATTAGGGACTTTTTAGAGCATCCAATTAAAAGACTGTTACATTAGTCCAGTCTTGATGAGACAGAAGCGTGGACAATTTTTCTGCATCTGATAACAAAAGTAAATGTCTCAGCTTGGTAATATTGCATAAATGGTAAAAGGCAACCTTAGTGACATTGCATATTTGTGTCTCAAATGAAAGATCCGATTCAACAGTGACACCTAAGTTTTTATGTAGATTTAGGTGTTACTGAAAAACCATTTAGGGTAAGATGAATATTAGACCAATTGCTTTCTGCAGCTTTTGGTCCAAGAAGTAACACCTCAAGTCTTATCAGAATTTAATTGTAAAATTGTAAGTACCGTATTTTCACCTCAATGTAAGCCGCACCTACCAAGTTTTTTTTTTTTATGGAAAATGTTGTATAAGCCGCACTGGGTTATAAGCCGCATATATCTACTGAACTGAATACAGTGAGTATCCGTTTAACGGCGGGTCTGGTTAATGACGGACCGGAGTTACAACCAACTTTTTTAAATTTTGCACGGTGCGCGGAGGAACAGTTGCAGCACAGTGGAGTGTTGTGGATGTTGTAGTGTGTTGTGTACGATAAGCTAAGGCAGCGCATTTCGGCAACGCGATTGCCCTTTCTCACGCTGTACGCACGCACGAGAACATTGTTCGTTTTTTCTATACTGTATTTACGATTAAAGCGTGTCTAAATCTAGGGTCACTCTTAACGACAAAAACTGCTTTATGACGGACTTTTCAGTCTCTAACCCCATCGTTAAGCGGAGACTCACTGTACATTTAACTGAACTGATCAGTTTCTGAATGGTGCCTGTAGCATTTCATGTGCAACAGTTTTAGCTTTCAGCCGGAGTTGCGTCGAATTCTGACTCCCCTCATTTATCCGCATAAAGACGCTACAGATTACAGACATCCCAAGTCTCCCTGAAGCTGCTGACAGTAATGAGTTACAGTAGTCTAATCTGGAGCTAACAAAGGCGTGCACCAATTTTTCTGCATCATGCTGTGATAATAAATTTCTTAACTTGGCAATGTTGCGGAGATGTAGAAAAGCTATCCTAGTAGTATTATCTATGTATTTATCAAATGATGGGTCAGAGTCAAGTATGACCCCGAGATTTTTGGCTACTGTGCTTGGTGTAATGGGGTAGTCTGCGAGATTAAGCATTAGATCTGGTATTTTCTGTCTTGCTGCCTTTGGGCCCAGAAGGAGAACTTCTGTTTTGTCACCATTAAGTTGGAGGAAGTTTAGCGACATCCAGCATTTAACATGTCTTACGCAGACCTCAATTTTTCCTAAACTGTGTTTGTCATCAGGTTTGGCTGATATATAAAGTTGAGTGTCACCTGCATAGCAGTGAAAGTTGACACAATGTTTGTTTATAACTATGCCTAATGGTAGCATATATAATGTAAATAAAAATGGTCCTCTTATGGAGCCTTGCAGGACCCCATATTTCACTTTTGTACGTTTGGACGGAATATTATTGAGCTCTACAAACTGATAGCGATTAGTTAAGTAAGAGTAAAACCATGAAAGGGCTGTGCCTGAGATTCCAACCCAGCGTCCTAACCGCTCTAGCAGGATCCTGTGATCTATTGTGTTGAAAGCTGCACTAAGATCAAGAAGAACTAACAGAGATACATAGCCTTGATCTAAGGCAAGGAGGAGATCATTTGTTACTTTGACTAGGGCTGTTTCAGTACTGTGGTGGGGCCTAAATCCAGACAATTTTTCAATGTCAATACCAATAAGACCAAGTATTGTTACAATTAAACATAGCCCCCACCACATTCTGAGTGATAGCCACTGAATCAAGAATTGCTTGAAAGTTCATTTTAAAAGAAACATGTGAGTAATTTCTTAGTTGCGGACGAACTTTATGAGTAATTTTAAGAGTAATTTCTTAGTTGAGGACGAACTGATGACTTTGACGATTTTGGACTATTTACGTTTAATCAGCACCTTGAAGTTAGCACTGATGTCAGGGACTCTAGCCCCCAGAATACATTTGACTATGGCTGCTCTTGTTTAAGGGTCACTATATTCATGTGCCAAAGCTGTGAATCTCTTATAACCAGAGGTCATTTAAGAGGTTGCTCAGCAGATGTATCACTGAGTGGGGCAGTCCTGTTTGACACACGAACTGAACAGTGATCAGCATTACGGCTATGCCACCTAGACATCACCCATTTTCCCTGCAACAAGGGCTCTAATGCTGGAACATGGGGGCTCGCTAACTATGACTGTGGCAACTGGGCCTGCAAGGTGCTACCGACTACTCTCTAGGGCTTTCTGGAGCCTGGATGTGCTCCTCTAGACAAGAAATCTTCTCTGTCAGGCTAATAATTAATCTAATTAATAAAAAATTTGACAGAAAAAGGATAATTATGCATGCCACACTCGGACAAGCAACAAGAGACTCGGACATAGTGAACTTAACTGAAGTTGTTCATCAATATGTCTTTGATTATGTCTTCATGGAGGTTGCCGATGTCAGGGTTATGTGTAGTTATGTTCAAAAATTAATAAACTGGAGAATTTAAAAATCAATAAGCAACTTGTTTAACTAAGGATGGCAATTCAGTAGTGTTCACATAAAAATGTTGTAATAAATCATTTAAAAAAATTTTATTGTGTAGTCTTGCAACGGAATACCTCCGAATGGTATGGGAGCTGGGAGCTATGTTGTTCATGCAAAGCTGAGCTCCTCTCCATGGAGTTGTGCTGCGTGTGTGTTATGTGCAGTGCGTCCAGATGTACGGATGCAGGTTAGAGGGCAAACACGCTGCTGGGCTCACTGGTGGAGCAAACACATGCAGCTTTGCTCCTAGAGACATACAGTTGTGATCAAATTTATTCAACCCCCAATGCTGCGAAGGGTTTTATGGAATTCAGTGCACATTTGTAATTGTGTTCATAATGAAATCTTACAAGGACTTGTTAAAGAACTAAATGCAACTAAGATAGCATCAATTTTTTTTTGTCATAAAGTATTAAATGGCCTTTTTGTGATTTCTTCATTGACACAATTATTCAACCCCTTTACGACTACCACTCCTAAGAACAGAGGTTCATTCCAGTGTTTTCCATCAGGTATTGAAAGCATCTGTGGATGTCAACGAGCAGCAATCAAGCATGATAAGCACCAATTAGGCAGATTTAAAAGGACTGTGATACTCAGCTCCTTCTAGACATCTACTGGTGTGTTTCCAAGCATGGTGAAGGCAAGAGAATGGTCCCAGAAGACAAGAGAAGAGGTTATTGCTCTTCACAAGAATGGCAATGGATATAAAAAGATTGCGAAGTTGTTAAATATTCCAAGAGACACTATCGGAAGTATCATTCGCAAGTTCAAGTTAAAGGGCACAGTGGAAACGTTACCTGGTCGTGGCAGAAAGAAGATCCTGACCGCGACTGCTGTGCGCTACCTGAAGCGTAATGTGGAGAAAAATCCCCGCGTGACTGCTAAGGAACTGAAAAAAGACCTGTCAGATGTGGGCACTGAAGTTTCAGCTCAGACAATAAGGCGCGCACTGCATAACGAAGACCTCCATGCCAGAACGCCCAGACGCACCCCCTTGCTGACTCCAAAGAACAAGAAAAGTCGACTGCAATATGCCAAAAGTCATGTGGACAAGCCACAAAGGTTTTGGGACAGTGTACTGTGGTCAGATGAAACTAAATTAGAACTGTTTGGGACAATGGACCAGCGCTATGTTTGGAGAAGGAAGAACCAGGCTTATGAACAAAAGAACACCTTGCCTACTGTGAAGCATGGCGGGGGGTCAATTATGCTTTGGGGCTGTTTTGCTTCTAATGGTACAGGAAAGCTTCAACGTGTGCAGGGTACCATGAATTCCCTTCAGTACCAGGAGATCTTGGAGGAAAATGTGATGGAGTCAGTCACAAACCTGCGGCTTGGGAGACGTTGGACCTTCCAACAGTACAATGATCCGAAGCACACATCCAAGTCCACTAGAGCATGGTTGAACATGAAAGGCTGGAACATTCTAGAGTGGCCATCGCAATCACCAGACTTAAATCCAATTGAGAACCTCTGGTGGGACCTAAAGAAGGCAGTTGCAGTGCGCAAGCCTAAGAATGTGACTGAACTGGAGGCTTTTGCCCATGAAGAATGGGCTAAGATACCCATAGGTCGCTGCAAGACACTTGTGTCAAGCTATGCTTCACGCTTGAAAGCTGTCATAACTGGAAAAGGATGTTGTACTAAGTACTAAAAAATAATGTCACTAGGGGGTTGAATAAAACTGATAATGATGTGAGCACAGTAAAGACATTTGTGGTTATTCCATCATAAATATTATGTTATGTTTGTCTAATTTATAAGTGCCTCTTTGATATAATTGTAAATAAGATGACTGAAATGATCAAAATCAATGTCAAACTGGCCAAAACACTTTATTTCAGTGGGGGTTGAATAAATTTGATCACAACTGTAGGTGTATAAGTACTGTGTGCCCATGCGTGTGCGTTTGTTGGTTTTTACTACCTCTGTATTTTTACTGCAGTGCACCACAGTTACTCACTGGAATCTTCTTTTATATATAAATATTTGTTCCCTTTATAGACTTTACAGGACTGACACACATTGACTGACACACTTTTTCTCTCTCTCTGTTACACACACACTCTGTGTCTGTCTCTCTCTCTCTCTCTCTCACACACACACACACACACACACACACACACACACACACACACACACACACACACACACACACACTGTCTCTCTCTCACACAAACACACTTCACAGTTTTGGACAGTAAAGCTGTAGACTGCAACCAGCCCATGAATGCATTGATGCGCCTGAACCAGATCCGCCCGGGTCTGCAGTACAAGCTGCTGTCCCAGTCCGGCCCAGTCCATGCTCCTGTCTTCACTATGTCTGTGGACGTGGACGGCAGTGTCTACGAAGCCTCCGGCTCCTCCAAGAAGACGGCTAAGCTGCATGTAGCTGTTAAGGTACAACTGAGAGTGAATCGGCAGCTGTGCTGGACACTAAACCAAAAGTAGGCTTGGACCTTCACAAAGGCTAGGGTTAGCAGGTGTACACCTTCACAAAGGCTAGGGTTAGCAGGTGTACACCTTCACAAGGGTTAGGGTTAGCAGGTGTACACCTTCATAAAGGCTAGGGTTAGCAGGTGTACACTTTCACAAGGGTTAGGGTTAGCAGGTGTACACCTTCACAAAGGCTAGGGTTAGCAGGTGTACACCTTCACAAAGGCTAGGGTTAGCAGGTGTACACCTTCACAAAGGCTAGGGTTAGCAGGTGTACACCTTCACAAGGGTTAGGGTTAACAGGTGTACACCTTCACAAGGGTTAGGGTTAGCAGGTGTACACATTCACAAAGGCTAGGGTTAGCAGGTGTACACCTTCACAAAGGCTAGGGTTAGCAGGTGTACACCTTCACAAGGGTTAGGGTTAACAGGTGTACACCTTCATAAACATTCATAAGAGTTAGGGCTAGGAGCCCAAGATTTAGAGAACTTTAACTGTGTTATTGTGAAGAGACTGAAATGTGGAAACTTTACTGCTCTTGTCTAGAAAAACCCTCCAAAGCTCCCCCTGTGGTCATGGAGATAATTACACACACATATACACAAACACACACTCATAGGCCTAAATGGGCACGAGGGTCTACATCCCAGTATTACCAGATTTTGATTGTAATCCCAAATTTCCTGATTATGAGGAGGCTGACTATAGAAAAGGGAGACAGCTTAATCCTTTAACCAGAGTATGTAAATGCAGGATATGCTTAGGATAGAATTAGTTAACTGTGCTCTCTGACATGATTGAAGCCATACAGTCTCAGACTGGCAAAGGTCCATGTCATTATCTCACCACACCTGGGCAGGGGTGTGTCTGTCTAGACATGGGTCTGTATCTAGGCATGGGTGTCTCAGTCTAGGCACAGGTCTGTCCACAGTATGAAGACACTTGCTAACAGATTAGATCCTTTATTCTGCTGAAAATATTCTCAAACCCACTATGGTCATCGGTCTGTGATACAGAATCAGGCGGACGTTTGGCTTCATCGGCCATGATGTGCAGTGTAAGGGGAGAAGTGATGTCTGATTGAACATGCAGTCATTCAAGAGTGGAGCTGTATCTCATTTTCCTAGTTAACTGCATGACTAGCCTTATTGGCAGTGTAAAAGTTGAAAAAATGGTTAGGGTTATGGTTAGGGTAACCCTAAACAGCACATAGCTGGTCTCTGTGTATTTATGCTAAGTGGATAAATTGTTTTGTATAACTCTTCCCAGCTACCTGCAGGTCCATATTTGGTTCTGTTGTTTAGGGGATTTCAGCACACAGTTTGGAACTGCGTGCTGTGTCTTTCTGCTGCACAGGGTGCCACACAGTGGTGAAAGGGGAGAAATGTCTGTGTGGGGTGTGTGAAAGCGCATCTCACACGGATTTGCACTAGAATTGCTATATGTGAGCATGTGTTGGCGTGTATAGTGATGTCTGCCTGTTAACCCTTCCTGTATGATGCCGGCTGCAACAGGTGCTGCAGGCCATGGGATACCCCACAGGGTTCGACACAGACTTGGACTCTCTGAGTGCCGATGAGAAGTCCGACAATGAGGGCAAGAGTGAGACGTCCACGCATTCGAGCAATAACACATCACACTCCACAGACAGCTCCAACACACTGGAGGTACACACACACACACACACACACACACACTCACACTCACCAAGCTTGGGCCAGCATGGTAGTAGAAGAAAACTCAGACCTTGCCTCCAGAGCTCACTACTGTTCTAATCATGTTTGAGGTGTTCATATACGTGTGTGTGTGTGTGTGTGTGTGTGTGTGTGTGTGTGTGTGTGTGTGTGTGTGTGTGTGTGTGTGCGTGCGCGTGCGTGCGTGTTTGTGTAGGTTCGAACTCAGGGTCCTATTTTGACAGCGAGCGGTAAGAATCCAGTTATGGAGCTGAATGAGAAGCGCCGAGGTCTCAAATACGAGCTGATCTCAGAGAGCGGAGGCAGCCATGACAAGCGCTTTGTCATGGAGGTGATTCATGCACTCATACATACAAACACAAACATAAACACACTCACACACAATCACACACACACACTCTGAAATGCACACACAAACACTCATTATATACATGGGCAAAAGTATTGGGACATACCTCTTAATCATTGACACACATTGCCACAGGTGTATATGGCACAAAGCCATACAGTCTGATATTACATTTAGGGAAAGAACGAGTTGTTGTGAA